>NW_027101349.1:0-135984 GCF_035046505.1 Tiliqua scincoides
TTCACCAAAATGTTTCTAGGCAAAATATTTTTTTTCCATCAAAATTTTTGATGACCCCGGGGTCATCGTTTTTCTGGTCTGGAACACATTTTTCCAGGATCGCACAAATCCTCTTCCAATCAAGTTTCTTGATGCTCCAGAGATTCCTTGGGTGACAAGCAATGCTCCTGCTACACCAAAATGTTTCTAGGCAAAATTTTTATTTTCCACCAAAATTTTTGATGACCCTGGGGTCATCGTTTTTCTGGCCTGAAAAACATTTTTCCAGGATCGCACATATCCTCTCCCAATCAAGTTTCTTGATGCTCCAGGGTTTCCTTGGGTGACAAGCAATGCTCCTGCTTCACCAAAATTTTTCTAGGCAAAATATTTTTTTCCATCCAAATTTTTGATAACCCAGGGGTCATCGTTTTTGTGACCTGTAACCCATTTTTCCAGGATCGCACAAATCCACTCCCAATCAAGTTTCTTGATGCTCCAGAGTTTCCTTGGGTGAGAAGCAATGCTCCTGCTTCACCAAAATGTTTCTAGGCAAAATATTTTTTTTCCATCAAAATTTTTGATGACCCCGGGGTCATCGTTTTTCTGGTCGGGAACACATTTTTCCAGGATCGCACAAATCCTCTTCCAATCAAGTTTCTTGATGCTCCAGAGATTCCTTGGGTGACAAGCAATGCTCCTGCTACACCAAAATGTTTCTAGGCAAAATATTTTTTTTCCACCAAAATCTTTGATGTCTCCGGGGTCATCGTTTTTCTGGCCTGATCCCATTTTTCCAGGATCGCACAAATCCTCTCCCAATCAAGTTTCTTGATGCTCCAGGATTTCCTTGGGTGACAAGCAATGCTCCTGCTACACCAAAATGTTTCTAGGCAAAATATTTTTTTTCCACCAAAATTTTTGATGACCCCGGGGTCATCGTTTTTCTGGCCTGAAACCCACTTTTCCAGGATCGCACAAATCGCCTCCCAATCAAGTTTCTTGATGCTCCAGGGTTTACTTTGTTGACAAGCAAAGCTCCTGCAACACCAAACTGTGCCTAGGAAAAAAAAAATTTTTCCACCAAAATTTTTGATGACCCCGGGGTCATCTTTTTTCTGGCCTGAAACCCATTTTTCCAGGATCGCACAAATCATCTCCCAATCAAGTTTCTTGATGCTCCAGGATTTCCTTGGGTGACAAGCAATGCTCCTGCTACACCAAAATGTTTCTAGATAAAATACTTTTTTTCCAACAAAATTTTTAATGACCCCGGGGTCATCGTTTTTCTGGCCTGAAACCCATTTTTCAAAGGGATCGCACAAATCATCTCCCAATCAAGTTTCTTGATGCTCCAGAGTTTCCTTGGGTGACAAGCAATGCTCCTGCTACTGCAAACTGTGCCTTGGGAAAATTCTTTTTTTCCACCAAAATTTTTGATGACCCCGGGGTCATCGTTTTTCTGGCCTGAAACCCATTTTTCCAGGATCGCACAAATCCTCTCCCAATCAAGTTTCTTGATGCTCCAGAGTTTCCTTGGGTGACAAGCAATGCTTCTGCTACACCAAAATGTTTCTAGGCAAAATATTTATTTTCCAACAAAATTTTTGATGACCCCGGGGTCATCGTTTTTCTGGCCTGAAAAACATTTTTCCAGGATCGCACATATCCTCTCCCAATCAAGTTTCTTGATGCTCCAGAGTTTCCTTGGGTGAGAAGCAATGCTCCTGCTTCACCAAAATGTTTCTAGGCAAAATATTTTTTTTCCATCAAAATTTTTGATGACCCCGGGGTCATCGTTTTTCTGGTCTGGAACCCATTTTTCCAGGATCGCACAAATCCACTCCCAATCAAGTTTCTTGATGCTCCAGAGTTTCCTTGGGTGACAAGCAATGCTCCTGCTTCACCAAAATGTTTCTAGGCAAAATATTTTTTTTCCATCAAAATTTTTGATGACCCCGGGGTCATCGTTTTTCTGGCCTGAAACTCATTTTTCCAGGATCGCACAAATCCTCTCCCAATCAAGTTTCTTGATGCTCCAGAGTTTTCTTGGGTGACAAACAATGCTCCTGCTTCACCAAAATGTTTCTAGGCAAAATATTTTTTTTCCATCAAAATTTTTGATGACCCCGGGGTCATCGTTTTTCTGGCCTGAAAAACATTTTTCCAGGATCGCACAAATCCTCTCCCAATCAAATTTCTTGATGTTCCAGAGTTTCCTTGGGTGACAAGCAATGCTCCTGCTACACCAAACAGTGCCTAGTGAAAATACTTTTTTTCCAACAAAAAGTAATTTCCACCAAAATTGTTGATGACCCCGGGGTCATCGTTTTTCTGGCCTGAAACCCATTTTTCCAGGATCGCACAAATCCTCTCCCAATCAAGTTTCTTGATGTTCCAGGGTTTCCTTGGGTGACATACAGTGCTCCTGCTTCACCAAAATGTTTCTAGGCAAAATATTTTTTTCCATCCAAATTTTTGATGACCCCGGGGTCATCGTTTTTGTGGCCTGTAACCCATTTTTCCAGGATCGCACAAATCCTCTCCCAATCAATTTTTGATGACCCCGGGGTCATCGTTTTTCTGGCCTGAAACCCATTTTTCCAGGGTCGCACAAATCCTCTCCCAATCAAGTTTCTTGATGCTCCAGAGTTACCTTGGGTGACAAGCAATGCTCCTGCTTCACCAAAATGTTTCTAGGCAAAATATTTTTTTTCCATCAAAATTTTTGATGATCCCGGGGTCATCGTTTTTCTGGTCTGGAACCCATTTTTCCAGGATCGCACAAATCCTCTCCCAATCAAGTTTCTTGATGCTCCAGAGATTCCTTGGGTGACAAGCAATGCTCCTGCTACACCAAAATGTTTCTAGGCAAAATATTTTTTTTCCACCAAAATTTTTGATGACCCCGGGGTCATCGTTTTTCTGGCCTGAAACCCATTTTTCCAGGATCGCACAAATCCTCTCCCAATCAAGTTTCTTGATGCTCCAGGGTTTCCTTGGGTGACAAGCAATGTTTCTGCGACAACAAAATGTGCCTATGGAAAATATTTTTTTTCCATCAAAATTTTTGATGACCCCGGGGTTCCAAGTGCCAAGTTCCAAGTCCCAAATCCGAAGTCCCATCCCCATTTCTCCAGTGTCACACTCATCCACCCTTAATCAAGTCTGTTGATGCTGCACAGTTTCTTTGGATGAACAGCACTGCTCCTGCATGTGCAAACTGTGCCTTGGGAAATGTTTTTTTTTCCTCCAAAATTTCTGATGACCCAGAAATCTTTTTTCTGGCCTGAAACCCATTTTTCCAGGATCGCACAAATCCTCTCCCAATCAATTTTTGATGACCCCGGGGTCATCGTTTTTCTGGCCTGAAACCCATTTTTCCAGGATCACACAAATCCTCTCCCAATCAAGTTTCTTGATGCTCCAGAGTTTCCTTGGGTGACAAGCAATGCTCCTGCTTCACCAAAATGTTTCTAGGCAAAATATTTTTTTTCCATCAAAATTTTTGATGACCCCGGGGTTCCAAGTGCCAAGTTCCAAGTCCCAAATCCGAAGTCCCATCCCCATTTCTCCAGTGTCACACTCATCCACCCTTAATCAAGTCTGTTGTTGCTGCAGAGTTTCTTTGGATGACCAGCACTGCTCCTGCATGTGCAAACTGTGCCTTGGGAAATGTTTTTTTTTCCTCCAAAATTTCTGATGACCCAGAAATCTTTTTTCTGGCCTGAAACCCATTTTTCCAGGATCGCACAAATCCTCTCCCAATCAAGTTTCTTGATGCTCCAGAGTTTCCTTGGTTGACAAGCAATGATCCTGCTACACCAAAATGTTTCTAGGCAAAATATTTTTTTCCATCCAAATTTTTGATGACCCCGGGGTCATCGTTTTTGTGGCCTGTAACCCATTTTTCCAGGATCGCACAAATCCTCTCCCAATCAATTTTTGATGACCCCGGGGTCATCGTTTTTCTGGCCTGAAACTCATTTTTCCAGGATCGCACAAATCCTCTCTTACCAATCAAGTTTCTTGATGCTCCAGAGTTTTCTTGGGTGACAAACAATGCTCCTGCTTCACCAAAATGTTTCTAGGCAAAATATTTTTTTTCCATCAAAATTTTTGATGACCCCGGGGTCATCGTTTTTCTGGCCTGAAAAACATTTTTCCAGGATCGCACAAATCCTCTCCCAATCAAATTTCTTGATGCTCCAGAGTTTCCTTGGGTGACAAGCAATGCTCCTGCTACACCAAACTGTGCCTAATGAAAATACTTTTTTTCCAACAAAAAGTAATTTCCACCAAAATTGTTGATGACCCCGTGGTCATCGTTTTTCTGGCCTGAAACCCATTTTTACAGGATCGCACAAATCCTCTCCCAATCACGTTTCTTGATGCTCCAAGATTTCCTTGGGTGACAAGCAATGCTCCTGCTACACCAAAATGTTTCTAGGCAAAATATTTTTTTTCCAACAAAATTTTTGATGACTCCGGGGTCATCGTTTTTCTGGCCTGAAACCCATTTTTTGAGGATCGCACAAATCCTCTCAAAATCAAGTTTCTTGATGCTCCAGGGTTTCCTTGGGTGACAAGCAATGCTGCTGCTACACCAAACTGTGTCAAGGGAAAAAAATTTTTTTTCCATCAAAATTTTTGATGACCCCGGGGTCATCGTTTTTCTGGCCTGAAACCCATTTATCCAGGATCGCTCAAATCCTCTCCCAATCAAGTTTCTTGATGCTCCAGTGTTTCCTTGTGCGAAAACCAATGCTCCTGCTACACCAAAATGTTTCTAGATAAAATACTTTTTTTCCACCAAAATTTTTAATGCCCCCGGGGTCATCTTTTTTCTGGCCTGAAACCCATTTTTCCAGGATCGCACAAATCCTCTCCCAATCAAGTTTCTTGATGCTCCAGGGTTTCCTTGGGTGACAAGCAATGCTTCTGCTACACCAAAATGTTTCTAGGCAAAATATTTATTTTGCACCAATATTTTTGATGACCCCGGGGTCATCGTTTTTCTGGCCTGAAAAACATTTTTCCAGGATCGCACATATCCTCTCCCAATCAAGTTTCTTGATGCTCCAGAGATTCCTTGGGTGACAAGCAATGCTCCTGCTTCACCAAAATGTTTCTAGGCAAAATATTTATTTTGCACCAAAATTTTTGATGACCCCGGGGTCATCGTTTTTCTGGCCTGAAAAACATTTTTCAGGATCGCACATATCCTCTCCCAATCAAGTTTCTTGATGCTCCAGAGTTTCCTTGGGTGACAAGCAATGCTCCTGCTTCACCAAAATGTTTCTAGGGAAAATATTTTTTTCCATCCAAATTTTTGATGACCCCGGGGTCATCGTTTTTGTGGCTGTAACCCATTTTTCCAGGATCGCATAAATCCTCTCCCAATCAAGTTTCTTGATGCTCCAGAGATTCCTTGGGTGACAAGCAATGCTCCTGCTACACCAAAATGTTTCTAGGCAAAATATTTTTTTTCCACCAAAATCTTTGATGAACCCGGGGTCATCTTTTTTCTGGCCTGAAACCCATTTTTCCAGGATCGCACAAATCCTCTCCCAATCAAGTTTCTTGATGCTCCAGGGTTTCCTTGTGCGAAAACCAATGCTCCTGCTACACCAAAATGTTTCTATATAAAATACTTTTTTTCCACCAAAATTTTTGATGACCCCGGGATCATCGTTTTTCTGGCCTGAAAAACATTTTTCCAGGATCGCACATATCCTCTCCCAATCAAGTTTCTTGATGCTCCAGAGTTTCCTTGGGTGACAAGCAATGCTCCTGCTTCACCAAAATATTTCTAGGCAAAATATTTTTTTCCATCCAAATTTTTGATGACCCCGGGGTCATCGTTTTTGTGGCCTGTAACCCATTTTTCCAGGATCGCACAAATCCTCTCCCAATCAATTTTTGATGACCCCGGGGTCATCGTTTTTCTGGCCTGAAACCCATTTTTCCAGGATCGCACAAATCCTCTCCCAATCAAGTTTCTTGATGCTCCAGAGTTTCCTTGGGTGACAAGCAATGCTCCTGCTTCATCAAAATGTTTCTAGGCAAAATATTTTTTTTCCACCAAAATCTTTGATGACCCCGGGGTCATCGTTTTTCTGGCCTGAAACCCATTTTTCCAGGATCGCACAAATCCTCTCCCAATCAAGTTTCTTGATGCTCCAGAGATTCCTTGGGTGACAAGCAATGCTCCTGCTACACCAAAATGTTTCTAGGCAAAATTTTTTTTTCCACCAAAATCTTTGATGACCCCGGGGTCATCGTTTTTCTGGCCTGAAACCCATTTTTCCAGGATCGCACAAATCCTCTCCCAATCAAGTTTCTTGGTGCTCCAGGATTTCCTTGGGTGACAAGCAATGCTCCTGCTTCATCAAAATGTTTCTAGGCAAAATATTTATTTTCCATCAAAATTTTTGATGACCCCGGGGTCATCGTTTTTCTGGCCTGAAACCCATTTTTCCAGGATCGCACAAATCCTCTCCCAATCAAGTTTCTTGATGCTCCAGGATTTCCTTGGGTGACAAGCAATGCTCCTGCTACACCAAAATGTTTCTAGGCAAAATATTTTTTTTCCACCAAAATTTTTGATGACCCCGGGGTCTTGGTTATTCTGGCCTGAAACCCATTTTTCCAGGATCGCACAAATCCTCTCCCAATCAAGTTTCTTGATGCTCCAGGGTTTCCTTGGGTGACAAGCAATGATTCTGCTACAACAAAATGTGCCTATGGAAAATATTTTTTTTCCATCAAAATTTTTGATGACCCCGGGGTTCCAAGTGCCAAGTTCCAAGTACCAAATCCGAAGTCCCATCCCCATTTCTCCAGTGTCACACTCATCCACCCTTAATCAAGTCTGTTGATGCTGCAGAGTTTCTTTGGATGACCAGCACTGCTCCTGCATGTGCAAACTGTGCCTTGGGAAATGTTTTTTTTTCCTCCAAAATTTCTGATGACCCAGAAATCTTTTTTCTGGCCTGAAACCCATTTTTCCAGGATCGCACAAATCCTCTCCCAATCAAGTTTCTTGATGCTCCAGAGTTTCCTTGGTTGACAAGAAATGATCCTGCTACACCAAAATGTTTCTAGGCAAAATATTTTTTTTCCACCAAAACTTTGATGACCCCGGGGTCATCGTTTTTCTGGCCTGAAACCCATTTTTCCAGGATCGCACAAATCCTCTCCCAATCAAGTTTCTTGATGCTCCAGGGTTTCCTTGGGTGACAAGCAATGCTGCTGCTACAACAAACTGTGCCTAGGGAAAATACTTTTTTTCCACCAAAATTTTTGATGACCCCGGGGTCATGGTTTTCCTGGCCTGAAACCCATTTTTCCAGGATCGCACAAATCCTCTCCCAATCAAGTTTCTTGATGCTCCAGAGTTACCTTGGTTGACAAGCAATGCTCCTGCTTCACCAAAATGTTTCTAGGCAAAATATTTTTTTCCACCAAAATTTTTGATGACCCCGGGGTCATGGTTTTCCTGGCCTGAAACCCATTTTTCCAGGATCGCACAAATCCTCTCCCAATCAACTTTCTTGATGCTCCAGAGTTTCCTTGGGTGACAAACAATGCTCCTGCTACACCAAAATTTTGCTAGGCAAAATATTTTTTTTCACCAATTTTTTGATGACCCCGGGGTCATCGTTTTTCTGGCCTGAAACCCATTTTTCCAGGATCGCACAAATCCTCTCCCAATCAAGTTTCTTGATGCTCCAGAGTTACCCTGGTTGACAAGCAATGCTGCTGCTACTCCAAAACGTTTCTAGGCAAAATATTTTTTTCCACCAAAATTTTTGATGACCCCGGGGTCATGGTTTTTCTGGACTGAAACCCATTTTTCCAGGATCGCACAAATCCTCTCCCAATCAACTTTCTTGATGCTCCAGAGTTTCCTTGGGTGACTAGCAATGCTCCTGCTACACCAAAATGTTTCTAGGCAAAATAGTTTTTTTCACCGATTTTTTGATTACCCCGGGGTCATCGTTTATCTGGCCTGAAACCATTTATCCAGGATCGCACAAATCCTCTCCCAATCAACTTTCTTGATGCTCCAGATTTACCTTGGTTGACAAGCAATGCTCCTGCAACTCCAAAATGTTTCTAGGGAAAATATATTTTTTCCACCAAAATTTTTGATGACCCCGGGGTCATGGTTTTCCTGGCCTGAAACCCATTTTTCCAGGATCACAAAAAATCCTTTCCCAATCAAGTTTCTTGATGCTCCAGAGTTACCTTGGTTGACAAACAATGCTTCTGCTACTCCAAAATGTTGCTAGGCGAAATATTTTTTTTCCACCAAAATTTTTGATGACCCCGGGGTCATGGTTTTCCTGGCCTGAAACCCATTTTTCCAGGATCGCACAAATCCTCTCCCAATCAAGTTTCTTGATGCTCCAGAGTTACCTTGGTTGACAAGCAATGCTCCTGCTACACCAAAATGTTTCTAGGCAAAATATTTTTTTCCACCAAAATTTTTGATGACCCCGGGGTCATGGTTTTCCTGGCCTGAAACCCATTTTTCCAGGATCGCACAAATCCTCTCCCAATCAACTTTCTTGATGCTCCAGAGTTTCCTTGGGTGACAAACAATGCTCCTGCTACACCAAAATTTTGCTAGGCAGAATATTTTTTTTCACCAATTTTTTGATGACCCCGGGGTCATCGTTTTTCTGGCCTGAAACCCATTTTTCCAGGATCGCACAAATCCTCTCCCAATCAACTTTCTTGATGCTCCAGAGTTTCCTTGGGTGACTAGCAATGCTCCTGCTACACCAAAATGTTTCTAGGCAAAATATATTTTTTCCACCAAAATTTTTGATGACCCCGGGGTCATCGTTTTTCTGGCCTGAAACCCATTTTTCCAGGATCGCACAAATCCTCTCCCAATCAAGTTTCTTGATGCTCCAGAGTTACCTTGGTTGACAAGCAATGCTTCTGCTACTCCAAAATGTTGCTAGGCAAAATATTTTTTTTCCACCAAAATTTTTGATGACCCCGGGGTCATGGTTTTTCTGGCCTGAAACCCATTTTTCCAGGATCGCACAAATCCTCTCCCAATCAACTTTCTTGATGCTCCAGAGTTTCCTTGGGTGACAAGCAATGCTCCTGCTACACCAAAATGTTTCTAGGCAAAATATTTTCTTTCACCAATTTTTTGATGACCCCGGGGTCATCGTTTTTCTGGCCTGAAACCCATTTTTCCAGGATCGCACAAATCCTCTCCCAATCAAGTTTCTTGATGCTCCAGAGTTACCTTGATTGACAAGCAATGCTCCTGCTACAACAAAATGTGCCTATGGAAAATATTTTTTTTCCATCAAAATTTTTGATGACCCCGGGGTTCCAAGTGCCAAGTTCCAAGTCCCAAATCCGAAGTCCCATCCCCATTTCTCCAGTGTCACACTCATCCACACTTAATCAAGTCTGTTGATGCTGCAGAGTTTCTTTGGATGACCAGCACTGCTCCTGCATGTGCAAACTGTGCCTTGGGAAATGTTTTTTTTTCCTCCAAAATTTCTGATGACCCAGAAATCTTTTTTCTGGCCTGAAACCCATTTTTCCAGGATCGCACAAATCCTCTCCCAATCAAGTTTCTTGATGCTCCAGAGTTTCCTTGGTTGACAAGCAATGATCCTGCTACACCAAAATGTTTCTAGGCAAAATATTTTTTTTCCATCAAAACTTTGATGACCCCGGGGTCATCGTTTTTCTGGCCTGAAACCCATTTTTCCAGGATCGCACAAATCCTCTCCCAATCAAGTTTCTTGATGCTCCAGGGTTTCCTTGGGTGACAAGCAATGCTCCTGCTACACCAAAATGTTTCTAGGCAAAATATTTTTTTCCCACCAAAATCTTTGATGACTCCGGGGTCATCGTTTTTCTGGCCTGAAACCCATTTTTCCAGGATCGCACAAATCCTCTCCCAATCAAGTTTCTTAATGCTCTAGGGTTTCCTTGGGTGACAAGCAATGCTCCTAGTACACCAAACTGTGCCTTGGGAAAAAAATTTTTTCCACCAAAATTTTTGATGACCCCGGTGTCATCGTTTTTCTGGCCTGAAACCCATTTTTCCAGGATCGCACAAATCATCTCCCAATCAAGGTTCTTGATGCTCCAGGGTTTCCTTGGGTGACATGCAGTGCTCCTGCTTCACCAAAATTTTTCTAGGCAAAATATTTTTTTCCATCCAAATTTTTGATGACCCCGGGGTCATCGTTTTTGTGGCCTGTAACCCATTTTTCCAGGATCGCACAAATCCTCTCCCAATCAATTTTTGATGACCCCGGGGTCATCGTTTTTCTGGCCTGAAACCCATTTTTCCAGGATGGCACAAATCCTCTCCCAATCAAGTTTCTTGATGCTCCAGAGTTTCCTTGGGTGACAAGCAATGCTCCTGCTTCACCAAAATGTTTCTAGGCAAAATATTTCTTTTCCATCAAAATTTTTGATGACCCCGGGGTCATCGTTTTTCTGGTCTGGAACCCATTTTTCCAGGATCGCACAAATCCTCTCCCAATCAACTTTCTTGATGCTCCAGAGTTTCCTTGGGTGACAAGCAATGCTCCTGCTACTCCAAAATGTTTCTAGGCAAAATATTTTTTTTCCACCAAAATTTTTGATTACCCCGGGGTCATGGTTTTTCTGGCCTAAAACCCATTTTTCCAGGATCGCACAAATCCTCTCCCAATCAAGTTTCTTGATGCTCCAGAGTTTCCTTGGGTGACAAGCTATGCTCTTGCTACACCAAAATGTTTCTAGGCAAAATATTTTCTTTCACCAATTTTTTGATGACCCCGGTGTCATCGTTTTTCTGGACTGAAACCCATTTTTCCAGGATCGCACAAATCCTCTCCCAATCAAATTTCTTGATGCTCCAGAGTTTCCTTGGGTGACAAACAATGCTCCTGCTACACCAAAATGTTGCTAGGCAAAATATTTTTTTTCAGCAATAGTTTGATGACCCCGGGGTCATCGTTTTTCTGGCCTGAAACCCATTTTTCCAGGATCGCACAAATCCTCTCCCAATCAAGTTTCTTGATGCTCCTGAGTTACCTTGGTTAACAAGCAATGCTCCTGCTACTCCAAAATGTTTCTAGGGAAAATATTTTTTTTCACCAATTTTTTGATGGCCCCGGGGTCATCGTTTTTCTGGCCTGAAACCCATTTTTCCAGGATCGCACAAATCCTCTCCCAATCAACTTTCTTGATGCTCCAGAGTTTCCTTGGGTGACAAGCTATGCTCATGCTACACCAAAATGTTTCTAGGCAAAATATTTTCTTTCACCAATTTTTTGATGACCCCGGGGTCATCGTTTTTCTGGACTGAAACCCATTTTTCCAGGATCGCACAAATCCTCTCCGAATCAAGTTTCTTGATGCTCCAGAGTTACCTTGGTTGACAAGCAATGCTCCTGCTACTCCAAAATGTTTCTAGGGAAAATATATTTTTTCCACCAAAATTTTTGATGACCCCGGGGTCATCGTTTTTCTGGCCTGAAACCCATTTTTCAAGGATCGCACAAATCCTCTCAAAATCAACTTTCTTGATGCTCCAGAGTTTCCTTGGGTGACAAGCTATGCTCTTGCTACACCAAAATGTTTCTAGGCAAAATATTTTCTTTCACCAATTTTTTGATGACCCCGGGGTCATCGTTTTTCTGGACTGAAACCCATTTTTCCAGGATCGCACAAATCCTCTCCCATTCAAGTTTCTTGATGCTCCAGAGTTACCTTGGTTAACAAGCAATGCTCCTGCTACTCCAAAATGTTTCTAGGGAAAATACTTTTTTTCCACCAAAATTTTTGATGACCCCGGGGTCATCGTTATCCTGGCCTGAAACCCATTTTTCCAGGATCACACAAATCCTCTCCCAATCAAGTTTCTTGATGCTCCAGAGTTACCTTGGTTGAGAAGCAATGCTCCTGCTACTTCAAAATGTTTCTAGGCAAAATATTTATTTTCCACCATAATTTTTGATGACCCCGGTGTCATGGTTTTTCTGGCCTGAAATCCATTTTTCCAGGATCGCACAAATCCTCTCCCAATCAACTTTCTTGATGCTCCAGAGTTTCCTTGGGTGACAAGCAATGCTCCTGCTACACCAAAATGTTGCTAGGCAAAATATTTTTTTTCACCAATTTTTTGATGACCCCGGGGTCATGGTTTTTCTGGCCTAAAACCCATTTTTCCAGGATCGCACAAATCCTCTCCCAATCAACTTTCTTGATGCTCCAGAGTTTCCTTGGGTGACAAGCAATGCTCCTGCTACACCAAAATGTTTCTAGGCAAAATATTTTCTTTCACCAATTTTCTGATGACCCCGGGGTCATCGTTTTTGTGGCCTGAAACCCATTTTTCCAGGATCGCACAAATCCTCTCCCAATCAGCTTTCTTGATGCTCCAGAGTTACCTTGGTTGACAAGCAATGCTCCTGCTACTCCAAAATGTTTCTAGGGAAAATATATTTTTTCCCCCAAAATTTTTGATGACCCCGGGGTCATGGTTTTTCTGGCCTGAAACCCATTTTTCCAGGATCGCACAAATCCTCTCCCAATCAACTTTCTTGATGCTCCAGAGTTTCCTTGGGTGACAAGCAATGCTCCTGCTACACCAAAATGTTTCTAGGCAAAATATTTTCTTTCACCAATTTTTTGATGACCCCGGGGTCATCGTTTTTCTGGCCTGAAACCCATTTTTCCAGGATCGCACAAATCCTCTCCCAATCAAGTTTCTTGATGCTCCAGAGTTACCTTGATTGACAAGCAATGCTCCTGCTACAACAAAATTTGCCTATGGAAAATATTTTTTTTCCATCAAAATTTTCGATGACCCCGGGGTTCCAAGTGCCAAGTTCCAAGTCCCAAATCCGAAGTCCCATCCCCATTTCTCCAGTGTCACACTCATCCACCCTTAATCAAGTCTGTTGATGCTGCAGAGTTTCTTTGGATGACCAGCACTGCTCCTGCATGTGCAAACTGTGCCTTGGGAAATGTTTTTTTTTCCTCCAAAATTTCTGATGACCCAGAAATCTTTTTTCTGGCCTGAAACCCATTTTTCCAGGATCGCACAAATCCTCTCCCAATCAACTTTCTTGATGCTCCAGAGTTTCCTTGGTTGACAAGCAATGATCCTGCTACACCAAAATGTTTCTAGGCAAAATATTTTTTTTCCACCAAAATTTGATGACCCCGGGGTCATCGTTTTTCTGGCCTGAAACCCATTTTTCCAGGATCGCACAAATCCTCTACCAATCAAGTTTCTTGATGCTCCAGGGTTTCCTTGGGTGACAAGCAATGCTGCTGCTACAACAAACTGTGCCTAGGGAAAATACTTTTTTTCCACCAAAATTTTTGATGACCCCGGGGTCATGGTTTTCCTGGCCTGAAACCCATTTTTCCAGGATCGCACAAATCCTCTCCCAATCAAGTTTCTTGATGCTCCAGAGTTACCTTGGTTGACAAGCAATGCTCCTGCTTCACCAAAATGTTTCTAGGCAAAATATTTTTTTCCACCAAAATTTTTGATGACCCCGGGGTCATGGTTTTCCTGGCCTGAAACCCATTTTTCCAGGATCGCACAAATCCTCTCCCAATCAACTTTCTTGATGCTCCAGAGTTTCCTTGGGTGACAAACAATGCTCCTGCTACACCAAAATTTTGCTAGGCAAAATATTTTTTTTCACCAATTTATTGATGACCCCGGGGTCATCGTTTTTCTGGCCTGAAACCCATTTTTCCAGGATCGCACAAATCCTCTCCCAATCAAGTTTCTTGATGCTCCAGAGTTACCCTGGTTGACAAGCAATGCTGCTGCTACTCCAAAACGTTTCTAGGCAAAATATTTTTTTCCACCAAAATTTTTGATGACCCCGGGGTCATGGTTTTTCTGGCCTGAAACCCATTTTTCCAGGATCGCACAAATCCTCTCCCAATCAACTTTCTTGATGCTCCAGAGTTTCCTTGGGTGACAAGCAATGCTCCTGCTACACCAAAATGTTTCTAGGCAAAATATTTTTTTTCCACCAAAATTTGATGACCCCGGGGTCATCGTTTTTCTGGCCTAAAACCCATTTTTCCAGGATCGCACAAATCCTCTCCCAATCAACTTTCTTGATGCTCCAGAGTTTCCTTGGGTGACAAGCAATGCTCCTGCTACACCAAAATGTTTCTAGGCAAAATATTTTCTTTCACCAATTTTCTGATGACCCCGGGGTCATCGTTTTTCTGGCCTGAAACCCATTTTTCCAGGATCGCACAAATCCTCTCCCAATCAGCTTTCTTGATGCTCCAGAGTTACCTTGGTTGACAAGCAATGCTCCAGCTACTCCAAAATGTTTCTAGGCAAAATATTTTCTTTCACCAATTTTTTGATGACCCCGGGGTCATCGTTTTTCTGGCATGAAACCCATTTTTCCAGGATCGCACAAATCCTCTCCCAATCAAGTTTCTTGATGCTCCAGAGTTACCTTGGTTGACAAGCAATGCTCCTGCTACTCCAAAATGTTTCTAGGGAAAATATATTTTTTCCCCCAAAATTTTTGATGACCCCGGGGTCATGGTTTTTCTGGCCTGAAACCCATTTTTCCAGGATCGCACAAATCCTCTCCCAATCAACTTTCTTGATGCTCCAGAGTTTCCTTGGGTGACAAGCAATGCTCCTGCTACACCAAAATGTTTCTAGGCAAAATATTTTCTTTCACCAATTTTTTGATGACCCCGGGGTCATCGTTTTTCTGGCCTGAAACCCATTTTTCCAGGATCGCACAAATCCTCTCCCAATCAAGTTTCTTGATGCTCCAGAGTTACCTTGATTGACAAGCAATGCTCCTGCTACAACAAAATGTGCCTATGGAAAATATTTTTTTTCCATCAAAATTTTTGATGACCCCGGGGTTCCAAGTGCCAAGTTCCAAGTCCCAAATCCGAAGTCCCATCCCCATTTCTCCAGTGTCACACTCATCCACCCTTAATCAAGTCTGTTGATGCTGCAGAGTTTCTTTGGATGACCAGCACTGCTCCTGCATGTGCAAACTGTGCCTTGGGAAATGTTTTTTTTTCCTCCAAAATTTCTGATGACCCAGAAATCTTTTTTCTGGCCTGAAACCCATTTTTCCAGGATCGCACAAATCCTCTCCCAATCAAGTTTCTTGATGCTCCAGAGTTTCCTTGGTTGACAAGCAATGATCCTGCTACACCAAAATGTTTCTAGGCAAAATATTTTTTTTCCACCAAAACTTTGATGACCCAGGGGTCATCGTTTTTCTGGCCTGAAACCCATTTTTCCAGGATCGCACAAATCCTCTACCAATCACGTTTCTTGATGCTCTAGGGTTTCCTTGGGTGACAAGCAATGCTCCTAGTACACCAAACTGTGCCTTGGGAAAAAAAATTTTTCCACCAAAATTTTTGATGACCCCGGTGTCATCGTTTTTCTGGCCTGAAACCCATTTTTCCAGGATCGCACAAATCCCCTCCCAATCAAGGTTCTTGATGCTCCAGGGTTTCCTTGGGTGACATGCAGTGCTCCTGCTTCACGAAAATTTTTCTAGGCAAAATATTTTTTTCCATCCAAATTTTTCATGACCCCGGGGTTCCAAGTGCCAAGTTCCAAGTCCCAAATCCGAAGTCCCATCCCCATTTCTCCAGTGTCACACTCATTCACCCTTAATCAAGTCTGTTGATGCTGCAGAGTTTCTTTGGATGACCAGCACTGCTCCTGCATGTGCAAACTGTGCCTTGGGAAATGTTTTTTTTTCCTCCAAAATTTCTGATGACCCAGAAATCTTTTTTCTGGCCTGAAACCCATTTTTCCAGGATCGCACAAATCCTCTCCCAATCAAGTTTCTTGATGCTCCAGAGTTTCCTTGGTTGACAAGCAATGATCCTGCAACACCAAAATGTTTCTAGGCAAAATATTTTTTTTCCACCAAAATTTGATGACCCCGGGGTCATCGTTTTTCTGGCCTGAAACCCATTTTTCCAGGATCGCACAAATCCTCTACCAATCAAGTTTCTTGATGCTCCAGGGTTTCCTTGGGTGACAAGCAATGCTGCTGCTACAACAAACTGTGCCTAGGGAAAATACTTTTTTTCCACCAAAATTTTTGATGACCCCGGGGTCATGGTTTTCCTGGCCTGAAACCCATTTTTCCAGGATCGCACAAATCCTCTCCCAATCAACTTTCTTGATGCTCCAGAGTTTCCTTGGGTGACAAACAATGCTCCTGCTACACCAAAATTTTGCTAGGCAAAATATTTTTTTTCACCAATTTTTTGATGACCCCGGGGTCATCGTTTTTCTGGCCTGAAACCCATTTTTCCAGGATCGCACAAATCCTCTCCCAATCAAGTTTCTTGATGCTCCAGAGTTACCCTGGTTGACAAGCAATGCTGCTGCTACTCCAAAACGTTTCTAGGCAAAATATTTTTTTCCACCAAAATTTTTGATGACCCCGGGGTCATGGTTTTTCTGGCCTGAAACCCATTTTTCCAGGATCGCACAAATCCTCTCCCAATCAACTTTCTTGATGCTCCAGAGTTTCCTTGGGTGACTAGCAATGCTCCTGCTACACCAAAATGTTTCTAGGCAAAATAGTTTTTTTCACCAATTTTTTGATTACCCCGGGGTCATCGTTTTTCTGGCCTGAAACCCATTTATCCAGGATCGCACAAATCCTCTCCCAATCAAGTTTCTTGATGCTCCAGATTTACCTTGGTTGACAAGCAATGCTCCTGCAACTCCAAAATGTTTCTAGGGAAAATATATTTTTTCCACCAAAATTTTTGATGTCCCCGGGGTCATGGTTTTCCTGGCCTGAAACCCATTTTTCCAGGATCGCACAAATCCTCTTCCAATCAAGTTTCTTGATGCTCCAGAGGTACCTTGGTTGACAAGCAATGCTCCTGCTGCTCCAAAATGTTTCTAGGCAAAATATTTTTTTTCCACCAAAATTTTTGATGACCCCGGGGTCATGGTTTTTCTGGCCTAAAACCCATTTTTCCAGGATCGCACAAATCCTCTCCCAATCAACTTTCTTGATGCTCCAGAGTTTCCTTGGGTGACAAGCAATGCTCCTGCTACACCAAAATGTTGCTAGGCAAAATATTTTTTTTCACATATTGTTTGATGACCCCGGGGTCATGGTTTTTCTGGTCTAAAACCCATTTTTCCAGGATCGCACAAATCCTCTCCCAAAAAACTTTCTTGATTCTCCAGAGTTTCCTTGGGTGACAAGCTATGCTCCTGCTACACCAAAATGTTTCTAGGCAAAATATTTTCTTTCACAAATTTATTGATGACCCCGGGGTCATCGTTTTTCTGGCCTGAAACCCATTTTTCCAGGATCGCACAAATCCTCTCCCAATCAACTTTCTTGATGCTCCAGAGTTACCTTGGTTGACAAGCAATGCTCCTGCTACTCCAAAATGTTTCTAGGCAAAATATTTTTTTTCCATCAAAATTTTTGATGACCCCGGGGTCATGGTTTTTCTGGCCTAAAACCCATTTTTCCAGGATCGCACAAATCCTCTCCCAATCAACTTTCTTGATGCTCCAGAGTTTCCTTGGGAGACAAGCAATGCTCCTGCTACACCAAAATGTTGCTAGGCAAAATATTTTTTTTCACATATTGTTTGATGACCCCGGGGTCATGGTTTTTCTGGCCTAAAACCCATTTTTCCAGGATCGCACAAATCCTCTCCCAATCAACTTTCTTGATGCTCCAGAGTTTCCTTGGGTGACAAGCAATGCTCCTGCTACACCAAAAATTTTCTAGGCAAAATATTTTTTTTCACCAATTTTTTGATGACCCCGGGGTCATTGTTTTTCTGGCCTGAAACCCATTTTTCCAGGATCGCACAAATCCTCTCCCAATCAAATTTCTTGATGCTCCAGAGTTTCATTGGGTGACAAACAATGCTCCTGCTACACCAAAATGTTGCTAGGCAAAATATTTTTTTCACCAATTGTTTGATGACCCCGGGGTCATCGTTTTTTTGGCCTGAAACCCATTTTTCCAGAATCGCACAAATCCTCAACCAATCAAGTTTCTTGATGCTCCTGAGGTACCTTGGTTGACAAACAATGCTGCTGCTACTCCAAAATGTTTCTAGGGAAAATATATTTTTTCCACCAAAATTTTTGATGACCCCGGGGTCATGGTTATTCTGGCCTGAAACCCATTTTTCCAGGATTGCACAAATCCTCTCCCAATCAACTTTCTTGATGCTCCAGAGTTTCCTTGGGTGACAAGCAATGCTCCTGCTACTCCAAAATGTTTCTAGGCAAAATATTTTTTTTCCACCAAAATTTTTGATGACCCCGGGGTCATGGTTTTTTTTGGCCTAAAACCCATTTTTCCAGGATCGCACAAATCCTCTCCCAATCAACTTTCTTGATGCTCCAGAGTTTCCTTGGGTGACAAGCTATGCTCCTGCTACACCAAAATGTTTCTAGGCAAAATATTTTCTTTCACCAATTTTTTGATGACCCCGGGGTCATCGTTTTTCTGGCCTGAAACCCATTTTTCCAGGATCGCACAAATCCTCTTCCAATCAAGTTTCTTGATGCTCCAGAGGTACCTTGGTTGACAAGCAATGCTCCTGCTACTCCAAAATGTTTCTAGGGAAAATATATTTTTTCCACCAAAATTTTTGATGACTCCGGGGTCATGGTTTTTCTGGCCTGAAACCCATTTTTCCAGGATCGCACAAATCCTCTACCAATCACGTTTCTTGATGCTCTAGGGTTTCCTTGGGTGACAAGCAATGCTCCTAGTACACCAAACTGTGCCTTGGGAAAAAAAATTTTTCCACCAAAATTTTTGATGACCCCGGTGTCATCGTTTTTCTGGCCTGAAACCCATTTTTCCAGGATCGCACAAATCCCCTCCCAATCAAGGTTCTTGATGCTCCAGGGTTTCCTTGGGTGACATGCAGTGCTCCTGCTTCACGAAAATTTTTCTAGGCAAAATATTTTTTTCCATCCAAATTTTTCATGACCCCGGGGTTCCAAGTGCCAAGTTCCAAGTCCCAAATCCGAAGTCCCATCCCCATTTCTCCAGTGTCACACTCATTCACCCTTAATCAAGTCTGTTGATGCTGCAGAGTTTCTTTGGATGACCAGCACTGCTCCTGCATGTGCAAACTGTGCCTTGGGAAATGTTTTTTTTTTCCTCCAAAATTTCTGATGACCCAGAAATCTTTTTCTGGCCTGAAACCCATTTTTCCAGGATCGCACAAATCCTCTCCCAATCAAGTTTCTTGATGCTCCAGAGTTTCCTTGGTTGACAAGCAATGATCCTGCAACACCAAAATGTTTCTAGGCAAAATATTTTTTTTCCACCAAAATTTGATGACCCCGGGGTCATCGTTTTTCTGGCCTGAAACCCATTTTTCCAGGATCGCACAAATCCTCTACCAATCAAGTTTCTTGATGCTCCAGGGTTTCCTTGGGTGACAAGCAATGCTGCTGCTACAACAAACTGTGCCTAGGGAAAATACTTTTTTTCCACCAAAATTTTGATGACCCCGGGGTCATGGTTTTCCTGGCCTGAAACCCATTTTTCCAGGATCGCACAAATCCTCTCCCAATCAACTTTCTTGATGCTCCAGAGTTTCCTTGGGTGACAAACAATGCTCCTGCTACACCAAAATTTTGCTAGGCAAAATATTTTTTTTCACCAATTTTTTGATGACCCCGGGGTCATCGTTTTTCTGGCCTGAAACCCATTTTTCCAGGATCGCACAAATCCTCTCCCAATCAAGTTTCTTGATGCTCCAGAGTTACCCTGGTTGACAAGCAATGCTGCTGCTACTCCAAAACGTTTCTAGGCAAAATATTTTTTTCCACCAAAATTTTTGATGACCCCGGGGTCATGGTTTTTCTGGCCTGAAACCCATTTTTCCAGGATCGCACAAATCCTCTCCCAATCAACTTTCTTGATGCTCCAGAGTTTCCTTGGGTGACTAGCAATGCTCCTGCTACACCAAAATGTTTCTAGGCAAAATAGTTTTTTTCACCAATTTTTTGATTACCCCGGGGTCATCGTTTTTCTGGCCTGAAACCCATTTATCCAGGATCGCACAAATCCTCTCCCAATCAAGTTTCTTGATGCTCCAGATTTACCTTGGTTGACAAGCAATGCTCCTGCAACTCCAAAATGTTTCTAGGGAAAATATATTTTTTCCACCAAAATTTTTGATGTCCCCGGGGTCATGGTTTTCCTGGCCTGAAACCCATTTTTCCAGGATCGCACAAATCCTCTTCCAATCAAGTTTCTTGATGCTCCAGAGGTACCTTGGTTGACAAGCAATGCTCCTGCTGCTCCAAAATGTTTCTAGGCAAAATATTTTTTTTCCACCAAAATTTTTGATGACCCCGGGGTCATGGTTTTTCTGGCCTAAAACCCATTTTTCCAGGATCGCACAAATCCTCTCCCAATCAACTTTCTTGATGCTCCAGAGTTTCCTTGGGTGACAAGCAATGCTCCTGCTACACCAAAATGTTGCTAGGCAAAATATTTTTTTTCACATATTGTTTGATGACCCCGGAGTCATGGTTTTTCTGGTCTAAAACCCATTTTTCCTGGATCGCACAAATCCTCTCCCAAAAACTTTCTTGATTCTCCAGAGTTTCCTTGGGTGACAAGCTATGCTCCTGCTACACCAAAATGTTTCTAGGCAAAATATTTTCTTTCACAAATTTATTGATGACCCCGGGGTCATCGTTTTTCTGGCCTGAAACCCATTTTTCCAGGATCGCACAAATCCTCTCCCAATCAACTTTCTTGATGCTCCAGAGTTACCTTGGTTGACAAGCAATGCTCCTGCTACTCCAAAATGTTTCTAGGCAAAATATTTTTTTTCCATCAAAATTTTTGATGACCCCGGGGTCATGGTTTTTCTGGCCTAAAACCCATTTTTCCAGGATCGCACAAATCCTCTCCCAATCAACTTTCTTGATGCTCCAGAGTTTCCTTGGGAGACAAGCAATGCTCCTGCTACACCAAAATGTTTCTAGGCAAAATATTTTTTTTCACCAATTTTTTGATGACCGCGGGGTCATTGTTTTTCTGGCCTGAAACCCATTTTTCCAGGATCGCACAAATCCTCTTCCAATCAAGTTTCTTGATGCTCCAGAGTTTCCTTGGGTGACAAGCAATGCTCCTGCTACACCAAAATGTTTCTAGGCAAAATATTTTTTTTCACCAATTTTTTGATGACCGCGGGGTCATTGTTTTCCTGGCCTGAAACCCATTTTTCCAGGATCGCACAAATCCTCTTCCAATCAAGTTTCTTGATGCTCCAGAGTTTCCTTGGGTGACAAGCAATGCTCCTGCTACACCAAAATGTTGCTAGGCAAAATATTTTTTTTCACATATTGTTTGATGACCCCGGGGTCATGGTTTTTCTGGCCTAAAACCCATTTTTCCAGGATCGCACAAATCCTCTCCCAATCAACTTTCTTGATGCTCCAGAGTTTCCTTGGGTGACAAGCAATGCTCCTGCTACACCAAAAATTTTCTAGGCAAAATATTTTTTTTTCACCAATTTTTTGATGACCCCGGGGTCATTGTTTTTCTGGCCTGAAACCCATTTTTCCAGGATCGCACAAATCCTCTCCCAATCAAATTTCTTGATGCTCCAGAGTTTCATTGGGTGACAAACAATGCTCCTGCTACACCAAAATGTTGCTAGGCAAAATATTTTTTTCACCAATTGTTTGATGACCCCGGGGTCATCGTTTTTCTGGCCTGAAACCCACTTTTCCAGGATCGCACAAATCCTCTCCCAATCAACTTTCTTGATGCTCCAGAGTTTCCTTGGGTGACTAGCAATGCTCCTGCTACACCAAAATGTTTCTAGGCAAAATAGTTTTTTTCACCAATTTTTTGATTACCCCGGGGTCATCGTTTTTCTGGCCTGAAACCCATTTATCCAGGATCGCACAAATCCTCTCCCAATCAAGTTTCTTGATGCTCCAGATTTACCTTGGTTGACAAGCAATGCTCCTGCAACTCCAAAATGTTTCTAGGGAAAATATATTTTTTCCACCAAAATTTTTGATGTCCCCGGGGTCATGGTTTTCCTGGCCTGAAACCCATTTTTCCAGGATCGCACAAATCCTCTTCCAATCAAGTTTCTTGATGCTCCAGAGGTACCTTGGTTGACAAGCAATGCTCCTGCTGCTCCAAAATGTTTCTAGGCAAAATATTTTTTTTCCACCAAAATTTTTGATGACCCCGGGGTCATGGTTTTTCTGGCCTAAAACCCATTTTTCCAGGATCGCACAAATCCTCTCCCAATCAACTTTCTTGATGCTCCAGAGTTTCCTTGGGTGACAAGCAATGCTCCTGCTACACCAAAATGTTGCTAGGCAAAATATTTTTTTTCACATATTGTTTGATGACCCCGGAGTCATGGTTTTTCTGGTCTAAAACCCATTTTTCCAGGATCGCACAAATCCTCTCCCAAAAAACTTTCTTGATTCTCCAGAGTTTCCTTGGGTGACAAGCTATGCTCCTGCTACACCAAAATGTTTCTAGGCAAAATATTTTCTTTCACAAATTTATTGATGACCCCGGGGTCATCGTTTTTCTGGCCTGAAACCCATTTTTCCAGGATCGCACAAATCCTCTCCCAATCAACTTTCTTGATGCTCCAGAGTTACCTTGGTTGACAAGCAATGCTCCTGCTACTCCAAAATGTTTCTAGGCAAAATATTTTTTTTCCATCAAAATTTTTGATGACCCCGGGGTCATGGTTTTTCTGGCCTAAAACCCATTTTTCCAGGATCGCACAAATCCTCTCCCAATCAACTTTCTTGATGCTCCAGAGTTTCCTTGGGAGACAAGCAATGCTCCTGCTACACCAAAATGTTTCTAGGCAAAATATTTTTTTTCACCAATTTTTTGATGACCGCGGGGTCATTGTTTTTCTGGCCTGAAACCCATTTTTCCAGGATCGCACAAATCCTCTTCCAATCAAGTTTCTTGATGCTCCAGAGTTTCCTTGGGTGACAAGCAATGCTCCTGCTACACCAAAATGTTTCTAGGCAAAATATTTTTTTTCACCAATTTTTTGATGACCGCGGGGTCATTGTTTTCCTGTCCTGAAACCCATTTTTCCAGGATCGCACAAATCCTCTTCCAATCAAGTTTCTTGATGCTCCAGAGTTTCCTTGGGTGACAATCAATGCTCCTGCTACACCAAAATGTTGCTAGGCAAAATATTTTTTTTCACATATTGTTTGATGACCCCGGGGTCATGGTTTTTCTGGCCTAAAACCCATTTTTCCAGGATCGCACAAATCCTCTCCCAATCAACTTTCTTGATGCTCCAGAGTTTCCTTGGGTGACAAGCAATGCTCCTGCTACACCAAAAATTTTCTAGGCAAAATATTTTTTTTCACCAATTTTTTGATGACCCCGGGGTCATTGTTTTTCTGGCCTGAAACCCATTTTTCCAGGATCGCACAAATCCTCTCCCAATCAAATTTCTTGATGCTCCAGAGTTTCATTGGGTGACAAACAATGCTCCTGCTACACCAAAATGTTGCTAGGCAAAATATTTTTTTCACCAATTGTTTGATGACCCCGGGGTCATCGTTTTTTTGGCCTGAAACCCATTTTTCCAGAATCGCACAAATCCTCAACCAATCAAGTTTCTTGATGCTCCTGAGGTACCTTGGTTGACAAACAATGCTGCTGCTACTCCAAAATGTTTCTAGGGAAAATATATTTTTTCCACCAAAATTTTTGATGACCCCGGGGTCATGGTTATTCTGGCCTGAAACCCATTTTTCCAGGATTGCACAAATCCTCTCCCAATCAACTTTCTTGATGCTCCAGAGTTTCCTTGGGTGACAAGCAATGCTCCTGCTACTCCAAAATGTTTCTAGGCAAAATATTTTTTTTCCACCAAAATTTTTGATGACCCCGGGGTCATGGTTTTTTTTGGCCTAAAACCCATTTTTCCAGGATCGCACAAATCCTCTCCCAATCAACTTTCTTGATGCTCCAGAGTTTCCTTGGGTGACAAGCTATGCTCCTGCTACACCAAAATGTTTCTAGGCAAAATATTTTCTTTCACCAATTTTTTGATGACCCCGGGGTCATCGTTTTTCTGGCCTGAAACCCATTTTTCCAGGATCGCACAAATCCTCTTCCAATCAAGTTTCTTGATGCTCCAGAGGTACCTTGGTTGACAAGCAATGCTCCTGCTACTCCAAAATGTTTCTAGGGAAAATATATTTTTTCCACCAAAATTTTTGATGACTCCGGGGTCATGGTTTTTCTGGCCTGAAACCCATTTTTCCAGGATCGCACAAATCCTCTTCCAATCAAGTTTCTTGATGCTCCAGAGGTACCTTGGTTGACAAGCAATGCTCCTGCTACTCCAAAATGTTTCTAGGGAAAATATATTTTTTCCACCAAAATTTTTGATGACCCCGGGGTCATGGTTATTCTGGCCTGAAACCCATTTTTCCAGGATTGCACAAATCCTCTCCCAATCAACTTTCTTGATGCTCCAGAGTTTCCTTGGTTGACAAGCAATGCTCCTGCTACTCCAAAATGTTGCTAGGCAAAATATTTTTTTTCCACCAAAATTTTTGATGACCCCGGGTCATGGTTTTTTTTTGGCCTAAAACCCATTTTTCCAGGATCGCACAAATCCTCTCCCAATCAACTTTCTTGATGCTCCAGAGTTTCCTTGGGTGAGAAGCAATGCTCCTGCTACACCAAAATGTTTCTAGGCAAAATATTTTTTTTCACCAATTTTTTGATGACCCCGGGGTCATGGTTTTTCTGGCCTGAAACCCATTTTTCCAGGATCGCAAAAATCCTCTCCCAATCAACTTTCTTGATGCTCCAGAGTTTCCTTGGGTGACAAGCTATGCTCCTGCTACACCAAAATGTTTCTAGGCAAAATATTTTCTTTCACCAATTTTTTGATGACCCCGGGGTCATCGTTATCCTGGCCTGAAACCCATTTTTCCAGGATCGCACAAATCCTCTTCCAATCAACTTTCTTGATGCTCCAGAGTTACCTTGGTTGACAAGCAATGCTCCTGCTACTCCAAAATGTTTCTAGGCAAAATATATTTTTCCCACCAAAATTTTTGATGACCTCGGGGTCATCTTTTTTCTGGCCTGAAACCCATTTTTCCAGGATCGCACAAATCCTCTTCCAATCAAGTTTCTTGATGCTCCAGAGGTACCTTGGTTGACAAGAACATAAGAACATAAGAACATAAGAACAGCCCCACTGGATCAGGCCATAGGCCCATCTAGTCCAGCTTCCTGTATCTCACAGCGGCCCACCAAATGCCCCAGGGAGCACACCAGATAACAAGAGCAATGCTCCTGCTACTCCAAAATGTTTATAGGCAAAATATTTTTTTTCCACCAAAATTTTTGATGACCCCGGGGTCATGGTTTTTCTGGCCTAAAACCCATTTTTCCAGGATCGCACAAATCCTCTCCCAATCAACTTTCTTGATGCTCCAGCGTTTCCTTGGGTGACAAGCAATGCTCCTGCTACACCAAAATATTTCTAGGCAAAATATTTTTTTTCACCAATTTTTTGATGACCCCGGGGTCATCGTTTTTCTGGCCTGAAACCCATTTTTCCAGGATCGAACACATCCTCTCCCAATCAAGTTTCGTGATGCTCCAGAGTTACCTTGGTTGACAAGCAATGCTCCTGCTACTCCAAAATGTTTCTAGGCAAAATATTTTTTTCCCACCAAAATTTTTGATGACCCCGGGGTCATTGTTTTTCTGGCCTGAAACCCATTTTTCCAGGATCGAACAAATCCTCTCCCAATCAAGTTTCTTGATGCTCCAGAGTTACCTTGGGTGACAAACAATGCTCCTGCTACACCAAAATGTTGCTTGGCAAAATATTTTTTTTCACCAATTTTTTGATGACCCCGCGGTCATCGTTTTCCTGGCCTGAAACCCATTTTTCCAGGATCGCACAAATCCTCTCCCAATCAAGTTTCTTGATGCTCCAGAGTTACCTTGGTTGACAAGCAATGCTCCTGCTACTCCAAAATGTTTCTAGGCAAAATATTTTTTTCCCACCAAAATTTTTGATGACCCCGGGGTCATCTTTTTTCTGGCCTGAAACCCATTTTTCCAGGATCGCACAAATCCTCTTCCAATCAAGTTTCTTGATGCTCCAGAGGTACCTTGGTTGACAAGCAATGCTCCTGCTACTCCAAAATGATTATAGGCAAAATATTTTTTTTCCACCAAAATTTTTGATGACCCCGGGGTCATGGTTTTTCTGGCCTAAAACCCATTTTTCCAGGATCGCACAAATCCTCTCCCAATCAACTTTCTTGATGCTCCAGAGTTTCCTTGGGTGACAAGCAATGCTCCTGCTACACCAAAATGTTGCTAGGCAAAATATTTTTTTTCACATATTGTTTGATGACCCCGGGGTCATGGTTTTTCTGGCCTAAAACCCATTTTTCCAGGATCGCACAAATCCTCTCCCAAAAAACTTTCTTGATGCTCCAGAGTTTCCTTGGGTGACAAGCTATGCTCCTGCTACACCAAAAAGATTCTAGGCAAAATATTTTCTTTCACCAATTTATTGATGACCCGGGGGTCATCGTTTTTCTGGCCTGAAACCCATTTTTCCAGGATCGCACAAATCCTCTCCCAATCAACTTTCTTGATGCTCCAGAGTTACCTTGGTTGACAAGCAATGCTCCTGCTACTCCAAAATGTTTCTAGGTAAAATATTTTTTTCCCACCAAAATTTTTGATGACCCCGGGGTCATCGTTTTTCTGGCCTGAAACCCATTTTTCCAGGATCGCACAAATCCTCTCCCAATCAAGTTTCTTGATGCTCCAGAGTTTCCTTGGGTGACAAGCAATGCTCCTGCTACACCAAAATGTTTCTAGGCAAAATATTTTTTTTCACCAATTTTTTGATGACCCCGGGGTCATCGTTTTTCTGGCCTGAAACCCATTTTTCCAGGATCGCACAAATCCTCTCCCAATCAACTTTCTTGATGCTCCAGAGTTTCCTTGGGTGACAAGCTATGCTCCTGCTACACCAAAATGTTTCTAGGCAAATATTTTCTTTCACCAATTTATTGATGACCCCGGGGTCATCGTTTTTCTGTCCTGAAACCCATTTTTCCAGGATCGCACAAATCCTCTCCCAATCAACTCTCTTGATGCTCCAGAGTTACCTTGGTTGACAAACAATGCTCCTGCTACTCCAAAATGTTTCTAGGCAAAATATTTTTTTCCCACCAAAATTTTTGATGACCCCGGGGTCATTGTTTTTCTGGCCTGAAACCCATTTTTCCAGAATCGCACAAATCCTCTTCCAATCAAATTTCTTGATGCTCCAGAGGTACCTTGGTTGACAAGCAATGCTCCTACTACTCCAAAATGTTTCTAGGCAAAATATATTTTTTCCACCAAAATTTTTGATGACCCCGGGGTCATGGTTATTCTGGCCTGAAACCCATTTTTCCAGGATTGCACAAATCCTCTCCCAATCAACTTTCTTGATGCTCCAGAGTTTCCTTGGTTGACAAGCAATGCTCCTGCTACTCCAAAATGTTGCTAGGCAAAATATTTTTTTTCCACCAAAATTTTTGATGACCCCGGGGTCATGGTTTTTTTTGGCCTAAAACCCATTTTTCCAGGATCGCACAAATCCTCTCCCAATCAACTTTCTTGATGCTCCAGAGTTTCCTTGGGTGAGAAGCAATGCTCCTGCTACACCAAAATGTTTCTAGGCAAAATATTTTTTTTCACAATTTTTTGATGACCCCGGGGTCATGGTTTTTCTGGCCTGAAACCCATTTTTCCAGGATCGCACAAATCCTCTCCCAATCAAGTTTCTTGATGCTCCAGAGTTTTCTTGGGTGACAAACAATGCTCCTGCTACACCAAAATGTTGCTTGGCAAAATATTTTTTTTCACCAATTTTTTGATGACCCCGCGGTCATCGTTTTCCTGGCCTGAAACCCATTTTTCCAGGATCGCACAAATCCTCTCCCAATCAAGTTTCTTGATGCTCCAGAGGTACCTTGGTTGACAAGCAATGCTCCTGCTACACCAAAATGTTGCTTGGCAAAATATTTTTTTCACCAATTTTTTGATGACCCCGGGGTCATCGTTTTTCTGGCCTGAAACCCCATTTTTCCAGGATCGCACAAATCCTCTCCCAATCAACTTACTTGATGCTCCAGAGTTTCCTTGGGTGACAAGCTATGCTCCTGCTACACCAAAATGTTTCTAGGCAAAATATTTTTTTCACCAATTTATTGATGACCCCGGGGTCATCGTTTTTCTGGCCTGAAACCCATTTTTCCAGGATCGAACACATCCTCTCCCAATCAAGTTTCGTGATGCTCCAGAGGTACCTTGGTTGACAAGCAATGCTCCTGCTACTCCAAAATGTTTCTAGGCAAAATATTTTTTTCCCACCAAAATTTTTGATGACCCCGGGGTCAGTGTTTTTCTGGCCTGAAACCCATTTTTCCAGGATCGAACAAATCCTCTCCCAATCAAGTTTCTTGATGCTGCAGAGTTACCTTGGGTGACAAACAATGCTCCTGCTACACCAAAATGTTGCTTGGCAAAATATTTTTTTTCACCAATTTTTTGATGACCCCGCGGTCATCGTTTCCTGGCCTGAAACCCATTTTTCAGGATCGCACAAATCCTCTCCAATCAAGTTTCTTGATGCTCCAGAGTTACCTTTGTTGACAAGCAATGCTCCTGCTACTCCAAAATGTTTCTAGGCAAAAAATTTTTTTCCCACCAAAATTTTTGATGACCCCGGGGTCATCTTTTTTCTGGCCTGAAACCCATTTTTCCAGGATCGCACAAATCCTCTCCCAATCAACTTTCTTGATGCTCCAGAGTTTCCTTGGGTGACAAGCTATGCTCCTGCTACACCAAAATGTTTCTAGGCAAAATATTTTTTTCACCAATTTATTGATGACCCCGGGGTCATCGTTTTTCTGGCCTGAAACCCATTTTTCCAGGATCGAACACATCCTCTCCCAATCAAGTTTCGTGATGCTCCAGAGTTACCTTGGTTGACAAGCAATGCTCCTGCTACTCCAAAATGTTTCTAGGCAAAATATTTTTTCCCACCAAAATTTTTGATGACCCCGGGTCATTGTTTTCTGGCCTGAAACCCATTTTTCCAGGATCACACAAATCCTCTCCCAATCAGTTTCTTGATGCTCCAAAGTTACCTTGGTTGACAAGCAATGCTCCTGCTACTCCAAAATGTTTATAGGCAAAATATTTTTTTCCCAACAAAATTTTGATGACCCCGGGTCATCGTTTTTCTGGCCTGAATCCCATTTTTCCAGAATCGCACAAATTCTCTTCCAATCAAGTTTCTTGATGCTCCAGAGGTACCTTGGTTGACAAGCAATGCTCCTGCTACTCCAAAATGTTTCTAGGCAAATATTTTTTTCACCAATTTTTTGATGACCCCGGGGTCATGGTTTTTCTGGCCTAAAACCCATTTTTCCAGGATCGCACAAATCCTCTCCCAATCAACTTTCTTGATGCTCCAGAGTTTCCTTGGGTGAGAAGCAATGCTCCTGCTACACCAAAATGTTTCTAGCAAAATATTTTTTTCACCAATTTTTGATGACCCCGGGTCATGGTTTTTCTGCCTGAAACCCATTTTTCCAGGATCGCACAAATCCTCTCCCAATCAAGTTTCTTGATGCTCCAGAGTTTTCTTGGGTGACAAACAATGCTCCTGCTACACCAAAATGTTGCTTGGCAAATATTTTTTTTCACCAATTTTTTGATGACCCCGCGGTCATCGTTTTCCTGGCCTGAAACCCATTTTTCCAGGATCGCACAAATCCTCTCCCAATCAAGTTTCTGATGCTCCAGAGGTACCTTGGTTGACAAGCAATGCTCCTGCTACACCAAAATGTTGCTGGCAAAATATTTTTTTCACCATTTTTGATGACCCCGGGGTCATCGTTTTTCTGGCCTGAAACCCATTTTTCCAGGATCGCACAAATCCTCTCCCAATCAACTTACTTGATGCTCCAGAGTTCCTTGGGTGACAAGCTTAAGCTCCTGCTACACCAAAATGTTTCTAGGCAAAATATTTTTTTCACCAATTTATTGATGACCCCGGGGTCATCGTTTTTCTGGCCTGAAACCCATTTTTCCAGGATCGAACACATCCTCTCCCAATCAAGTTTCGTGATGCTCCAGAGGTACCTTGGTTGACAAGCAATGCTCCTGCTACTCCAAAATGTTTCTAGGCAAAATATTTTTTCCCACCAAATTTTTGATGACCCCGGGGTCATTGTTTTTCTGGCCTGAAACCCATTTTTCCAGGATCGAACAAATCCTCTCCCAATCAAGTTTCTTGATGCTGCAGAGTTACCTTGGGTGACAAACAATGCTCCTGCTACACCAAATGTTGCTTGGCAAAATATTTTTTTTCACAATTTTTGATGACCCCGCGGTCATCGTTTTCCTGGCCTGAAACCCATTTTTCCCAGGATCGCACAAATCCTCTCCCAATCAAGTTTCTTGATGCTCCAGAGTTACCTTTGTTGACAAGCAATGCTCCTGCTACTCCAAAATGTTTCTAGGCAAAAAATTTTTTTCCCACCAAAATTTTGATGACCCCGGGGTCATCTTTTTTCTGGCCTGAAACCCATTTTTCCAGGATCGCACAAATCCTCTCCCAATCAACTTTCTTGATGCTCCAGAGTTTCCTTGGGTGACAAGCTATGCTCCTGCTACACCAAATGTTTCTAGGCAAAATATTTTTTTCACCAATTTATTGATGACCCCGGGGTCATCGTTTTTCTGGCCTGAAACCCATTTTTCCAGGATCGAACACATCCTCTCCCAATCAAGTTTCGTGATGCTCCAGAGTTACCTTGGTTGACAAGCAATGCTCCTGCTACTCCAAAATGTTTCTAGGCAAATATTTTTTCCCACCAAAATTTTTGATGACCCCGGGGTCATTGTTTTTCTGGCCTGAAACCCATTTTCCAGGATCACACAAATCCTCTCCAATCAAGTTTCTTGATGCTCCAAAGTTACCTTGGTTGACAAGCAATGCTCCTGCTACTCCAAAATGTTTATAGGCAAAATATTTTTTTCCCAACAAAATTTTTGATGACCCCGGGGTCATCGTTTTTCTGGCCTGAATCCCATTTTTCCAGAATCGCACAAATTCTCTTCCAATCAAGTTTCTTGATGCTCCAGAGGTACCTTGGTTGACAAGCAATGCTCCTGCTACTCCAAATGTTTCTAGGCAAAATATTTTTTTTCACCAATTTTTTGATGACCCCTGGGGTCATGGTTTTTCTGGCCTAAAACCCATTTTTCCAGGATCGCACAAATCCTCTCCCAATCAACTTTCTTGATGCTCCAGAGTTTCCTTGGGTGACAAGCAATGCTCCTGCTGCACCAAAATATTTCTAGGCAAAATATTTTTTTGTTTTTCTAGCCTGAAACCCATTTTTCCAGGATCGCACAAATCCTCTCCCAATCAACTTACTTGATGCTCCAGAGTTTCCTTGGGTGACAAGCTATGCTCCTGCTACACGAAAATGTTTCTAGGCAAAATATTTTTTCACCAATTTATTGATGACCCCGGGGTCATCGTTTTTCTGGCCTGAAACCCATTTTTTCAGGATCGAACACATCCTCTCCCAATCAAGTTTCGTGATGCTCCAGAGTTACCTTGGTTGACAAGCAATGCTCCTGCTACTCCAAAATGTTTCTAGGCAAAATATTTTTTTCCCACCAAAATTTTTGATGACCCCGGGGTCATTGTTTTTCTGGCCTGAAACCCATTTTTCCAGGATCGAACAAATCCTCTCCCAATCAAGTTTCTTGATGCTCCAGAGTTACCTTGGATGACAAACAATGCTCCTGCTACACCAAAATGTTTATAGGCAAAATATTTTTTTTCCACCAAAATTTTTGATGACCCCGGGGTCATCGTTTTTCTCGCCTGAAACCCATTTTTCCAGGATCGCACAAATCCTCTCCCAATCAAGTTTCTTGATGCTCCAGAGTTTCCTTGGGTGACAAGCAATGCTCCTGCTACACCAAAATGTTTCTAGGCAAAATATTTTTTTTCACCAATTTTTTGATGACCCCGGGGTCATCTTTTTTCTGGCCTGAAACCCATTTTTCCAGGATCGCACAAATCCTCTCCCAATCAACTTTCTTGATGCTCCAGAGTTTCCTTGGGTGACAAGCTATGCTCCTGCTACACCAAAATGTTTCTAGGCAAATATTTTCTTTCAACAATTTTTTGATGACCCCGGGGTCATCGTTTTTCTGTCCTGAAACCCATTTTTCCAGGATCGCACAAATCCTCTCCCAATCAACTTTCTTGATGCTCCAGAGTTACCTTGGTTGACAAGCAATGCTCCTGCTACTCCAAAATGTTTCTAGGGAAAATATATTTTTTCCACCAAAATTTTTGATGACCCCGGGGTCATTGTTTTTCTGGCCTGAAACCCATTTTTCCAGAATCGCACAAATCCTCTTCCAATCAACTTTCTTGATGCTCCAGAGTTTCCTTGGTTGACAAGCAATGCTCCTGCTACTCCAAAATGTTGCTAGGCAAAATATTTTTTTTCCACCAAAATTTTTGATGACCCCGGGGTCATGGTTTTTTTTGGCTTAAAACATATTTTTCCAGGATCGCACAAATCCTCTCCCAATCAACTTTCTTGATGCTCCAGAGTTTCCTTGGGTGAGAAGCAATGCTCCTGCTACACCAAAATGTTTGTAGGCAAAATATTTTTTTTCACCAATTTTTTGATGACCCCGGGGTCATCGTTTTTCTGGCCTGAAACCCATTTTTCCAGGATCGCACAAATCCTCTCCCAATCAACTTTCTTGATGCTCCAGAGTTTCCTTGGGTGACAAGCTATGCTCCTGCTACACCAAAATGTTTCTAGGGAAAATATTTTCTTTCACCAATTTTTTGATGACCCCGGGGTCATCGTTTTTTCTGGCCTGAAACCCATTTTTCCAGGATCGAACACATCCTCTCCCAATCAAGTTTCGTGATGCTCCAGAGTTACCTTGGTTGACAAGCAATGCTCCTGCTAGTCCAAAATGTTTCAAGGCAAAATATTTTTTCCCACCAAAATTTTTGATGACCCCGGGGTCATTGTTTTTCTGGCCTGAAACCTATTTTTCCAGGATCGAACAAATCCTCCCCAATCAAGTTTCTTGATGCTCCAGAGTTACCTTGGGTGACAAACAATGCTCCTGCTACACCAAAATGTTGCTTGGCAAAATATTTTTTTTCACCAATTTTTTGATGACCCCGCGGTCATCGTTTTCCTGGCCTGAAACCCATTTTTCCAGGATCGCACAAATCCTCTCCCAATCAAGTTTCTTGATGCTCCAGAGTTACCTTGGTTGACAAGCAATGCTCCTGCTACTCCAAAATGTTTCTAGGCAAAATATTTTTTTCCCACCAAAATTTTTGATGACCCCGGGGTCATCTTTTTTCTGGCCTGAAACCCATTTTTCCAGGATCGCACAAATCCTCTTCCAATCAAGTTTCTTGATGCTCCAGAGGTACCTTGGTTGACAAGCAATGCTCCTGCTACTCCAAAATGTTTATAGGCAAAATATTTTTTTTCCACCAAAATTTTTGATGACCCCGGGGTCATCGTTTTTCTCGCCTGAAACCCATTTTTCCAGGATCGCACAAATCCTCTCCCAATCAAGTTTCTTGATGCTCCAGAGTTTCCTTGGGTGACAAGCAATGCTCCTGCTACACCAAAATGTTTCTAGGCAAAATATTTTTTTTCACCAATTTTTTGATGACCCCGGGGTCATCGTTTTTCTGGCCTGAAACCCATTTTTCCAGGATCGCACAAATCCTCTCCCAATCAACTTTCTTGATGCTCCAGAGTTTCCTTGGGTGACAAGCTATGCTCCTGCTACACCAAAATGTTTCTAGGCAAATATTTTCTTTCACCAATTTATTGATGACCCCGGGGTCATCGTTTTCTGGCCTGAAACCCATTTTTCCAGGATCGCACAAATCCTCTCCCAATCAACTTTCTTGATGCTCCAGAGTTACCTTGGTTGACAAACAATGCTCCTGCTACTCCAAAATGTTTCTAGGCAAAATATTTTTTTCCCTCCAAAATTTTTGATGACCCCGGGGTCATCGTTTTTCTGGCCTGAAACCCATTTTTCCAGGATCGCACAAATCCTCTTCCAATCAAGTTTCTTGATGCTCCAGAGGTACCTTGGTTGACAAGCAATGCTCCTGCTACTCCAAAATGTTTCTAGGCAAAATATTTTTTTTCCACCAAAATTTTTGATGACCCCGGGGTCATGGTTTTTCTGGCCTAAAACACATTTTTCCAGGATCGCACAAATCCTCTCCCAATCAACTTTCTTGATGCTCCAGAGTTTCCTTGGGTGACAAGCAATGCTCCTGCTACACCAAAATGTTGCTAGGCAAAATATTTTTTTTCACATATTGCTTGCTGACCCCGGGGTCATGGTTTTTCTGGCCTAATACCCATTTTGACAGGATCGCACAAATCCTCTCCCAATCAACTTTCTTGATGCTCCAGAGTTTCCTTGGGTGAGAAGCAATGCTCCTGCTACACCAAAATGTTTCTAGGCAAAATATTTTTTTTCACCAATTTTTTGATGACCCCGGGGTCATGGTTTTTCTGGCCTGAAACCCATTTTTCCAGGATCGCACAAATCCTCTCCCAATCAAGTTTCTTGATGCTCCAGAGTTTTCTTGGGTGACAAACAATGCTCCTGCTACACCAAAATGTTGCTTGGCAAAATATTTTTTTTCACCAATTTTTTGATGACCCCGCGGTCATCGTTTTCCTTGCCTGAAACCCATTTTTCCAGGATCGCACAAATCCTCTCCCAATCAAGTTTCTTGATGCTCCAGAGTTACCTTGGTTGACAAGCAATGCTCCTGCTACTCCAAAATGTTTCTAGGCAAATATTTTTTTCCCACCAAAATTTTTGATGACCCCGGGGTCATCTTTTTTCTGGCCTGAAACCCATTTTTCCAGGATCGCACAAATCCTCTTCCAATCAAGTTTCTTGATGCTCCAGAGGTACATTGGTTGACAAGCAATGCTCCTGCTACTCCAAAATGTTTCTAGGCAAAATATTTTTTTTCCATCAAAATTTTTGATGACCCCGGGGTAATGGTTTTTCTGGCCTAAAACCCATTTTTCCAGCATCGCACAAATCCTCTCCCAATCAACTTTCTTGAGGCTCCAGAGTTTCCTTGGGTGACAAGCAATGCTCCTGCTACACCAAAATGTTTCTAGGCAAAATATTTTTTTTCACCAATTTTTGATGACCCCGGGGTCATCGTTTTTCTGGCCTGAAACCCATTTTTCCAGGATCGCACAAATCATCTCCCAATCAACTTTCTTGATGCTCCAGAGTTTACTTGGGTGACAAGCTATGCTCCTGCTACACCAAAATGTTTCTAGGCAAAATATTTTTTTCACCAATTTATTGATGACCCCGGGGTCATCGTTTTTCTGGCCTGAAACCCATTTTTCCAGGATCACACAAATCCTCTCCCAATCAAGTTTCTTGATGCTCCAGAGTTACCTTGGTTGACAAGCAATGCTCCTGCTACTCCAAAATGTTTCTAGGCAAAATATTTTTTTCCCAACAAAATTTTTGATGACCCCGGGGTCATCGTTTTTCTGGCCTGAATCCCATTTTTCCAGAATCGCACAAATTCTCTTCCAATCAAGTTTCTTGATGCTCCAGAGGTACCTTGGTTGACAAGCAATGCTCCTGCTACTCCAAAATGTTTCTAGGCAAAATATTTTTTTTCCAACAAAATTTTTGATGACCCCGGGGTCATGGTTTTTCTGGCCTAAAACCCATTTTTCCAGGATCGCACAAATCCTCTCCCAATCAAATTTCTTGATGCTCCAGAGTTTCCTTGGGAGACAAGCAATGCTCCTGCTACTCCAAAATGTTTCTAGGCAAAATATTTGTTTTCACCAATTTTTTGATGACCCCGGGGTCATGGTTTTTCTGGCCTAAAACCCATTTTTCCAGGATCGCACATATCCTCTCCCAATCAACTTTCTTGATGCTCCAGAGTTTCCTTGGGTGACAAGCAATGCTCCTGCTACACCAAAATATTTCTAGGCAAAATATTTTTTTTCACCAATTTTTTGATGACCCCGGGGTCATCGTTTTTCTGGCCTGAAACCCATTTTTCCAGGATCGCACAAATCCTCTCCCAATCAACTTACATGATGCTCCAGAGTTTCCTTGGGTGACAAGCTATGCTCCTGCTACACCAAAATGTTTCTAGGCAAAATATTTTTTTCACCAATTTATTGATGACCCCGGGGTCATTGTTTTTCTGGCCTGAAACCCATTTTTCCAGGATCGAACAAATCCTCTCCCAATCAAGTTTCTTGATGCTCCAGAGTTACCTTGGGTGACAAACAATGCTCCTGCTACACCAAAATGTTGCTTGGCAAAATATTTTTTTTCACCAATTTTTTGATGACCCCGCGGTCATCGTTTTCCTGGCCTGAAACCCATTTTTCCAGGATCGCACAAATCCTCTCCCAATCAAGTTTCTTGATGCTCCAGAGTTACCTTGGTTGACAAGCAATGCTCCTGCTACTCCAAAATGTTTCTAGGCAAAATATTTTTTTCCCACCAAAATTTTTGATGACCCCGGGGTCATCTTTTTTCTGGCCTGAAACCCATTTTTCCAGGATCGCACAAATCCTCTCCCAATCAACTTACTTGATGCTCCAGAGTTTCCTTGGGTGACAAGCTATGCTCCTGCTACACCAAAATGTTTCTAGGCAAAATATTTTTTTCACCAATTTATTGATGACCCCGGGGTCATCGTTTTTCTGGCCTGAAACCCATTTTTCCAGGATCGAACACATCCTCTCCCAATCAAGTTTCGTGATGCTCCAGACTTACCTTGGTTGACAAGCAATGCTCCTGCTACTCCAAAATGTTTCTAGGCAAAATATTTTTTTCCCACCAAAATTTTTGATGACCCCGGGGTCATTGTTTTTCTGGCCTGAAACCCATTTTTCCAGGATCGAACAAATCCTCTCCCAATCAAGTTTCTTGATGCTCCAGAGTTACCTTGGGTGACAAACAATGCTCCTGCTACACCAAAATGTTGCTTGGCAAAATATTTTTTTTCATCAATTTTTTGATGACCCCGCGGTCATCGTTTTCCTGGCCTGAAACCCATTTTTCCAGGATCGCACAAATCCTCTCCCAATCAAGTTTCTTGATGCTCCAGAGTTACCTTGGTTGACAAGCAATGCTCCTGCTACTCCAAAATGTTTCTAGGCAAAATATTTTTTTCCCACCAAAATTTTTGATGACCCCGGGGTCATCTTTTTTCTGGCCTGAAACCCATTTTTCCAGGATCGCACAAATCCTCTTCCAATCAAGTTTCTTGATGCTCCAGAGGTACCTTGGTTGACAAGCAATGCTCCTGCTACTCCAAAATGTTTATAGGCAAAATATTTTTTTCCCACCAAAATTTTTGATGACCCCGGGGTCATCGTTTTTCTCGCCTGAAACCCATTTTTCCAGGATCGCACAAATCCTCTCCCAATCAAGTTTCTTGATGCTCCAGAGTTTCCTTGGGTAACAAGCAATGCTCCTGCTACACCAAAATGTTTCTAGGCAAAATATTTTTTTTCACCAATTTTTTGATGACCCCGGGGTCATCGTTTTTCTGGCCTGAAACCCATTTTTCCAGGATCGCACAAATCCTCTCCCAATCAACTTTCTTGATGCTCCAGAGTTTCCTTGGGTGACAAGCTATGCTCCTGCTACACCAAAATGTTTCTAGGCAAATATTTTCTTTCAACAATTTATTGATGACCCCGGGGTCATCCTTTTTCTGTCCTGAAACCCATTTTTCCAGGATCGCACAAATCCTCTCCCAATCAACTTTCTTGATTCTCCAGAGTTACCTTGGTTGACAAGCAATGCTCCTGCTACTCCAAAATGTTTCTAGGGAAAATATATTTTTTCCACCAAAATTTTTGATGACCCCGCGGTCATTGTTTTTCTGGCCTGAAACCCATTTTTCCAGAATCGCACAAATCCTCTTCCAATCAAGTTTCTTGATGCTCCAGAGGTACCTTGGTTGACAAGCAATGCTCCTGCTACTCCAAAATGTTTCTAGGCAAAATAAATTTTTTCCACCAAAATTTTTGATGACCCCGGGGTCATGGTTATTCTGGCCTGAAACCCATTTTTCCAGGATTGCACAAATCCTCTCCCAATCAACTTTCTTGATGCTCCAGAGTTTCCTTGGTTGACAAGCAATGCTCCTGCTACTCCAAAATGTTGCTAGGCAAAATATTTTTTTTCCACCAAAATTTTGATGACCCCGGGGTCATGGTTTTTTTTGGCCTAAAACCCATTTTTCCAGGATCGCACAAATCCTCTCCCAATCAACTTTCTTGATGCTCCAGAGTTTCCTTGGGTGAAAGCAATGCTCCTGCTACACCAAAATGTTTCTAGGCAAAATATTTTTTTTCACCAATTTTTTGATGACCCCGGGGTCATGGTTTTTCTGGCCTGAAACCCATTTTTCCATGATCGCACAAATCCTCTCCCAATCAACTTTCTTGATGCTCCAGAGTTTCCTTGGGTGACAAGCTATGCTCCTGCTACACCAAAATGTTTCTAGGCAAAATATTTTCTTTCACCAATTTTTTGATGACCCCGGGGTCATCGTTTTTCTGGCCTGAAACCCATTTTTCCAGGATCGCTCAAATCCTCTTCCAATCAACTTTCTTGATGCTCCAGAGTTTTCATGGGTGACAAACAATGCTCCTGCTACACCAAAATGTTGCTTGGCAAAATATTTTTTTTCACCAATTTTTTGATGACCCCGGGGTCATCGTTTTCCTGGCCTGAAACCCATTTTTCCAGGATCACACAAATCGTCTCCCAATCAAGTTTCTTGATGCTCCAGAGTTACCTTGGTTGACAAGAAATGCTCCTGCTACTCCAAAATGTTTTTATTCAAAATATTTTTTTCCCACCAAAATTGTTGATGACCCCGGGGTCATCTTTTTTCTGGCCTGAAACCAATTTTTCCAGGATCGCACAAATCCTCTCCCAAAAAATTTTCTTGATTCTCCAGAGTTTCCTTGGGTGACAAGCTATGCTCCTGCTACACCAAAATGTTTCTAGGCAAAATATTTTCTTTCACCAATTTATTGATGACCCGGGGGTCATCGTTTTTCTGGCCTGAAACCCATTTTTCCAGGATCGCACAAATCCTCTCCCAATCAAATTTCTTGATGCTCCAGAGTTACCTTGGTTGACAAGCAATGCTCCTGCTACTCCAAAATGTTTCTAGGCAAAATATTTTTTTCCCACCAAAATTTTTGATGACCCCGGGGTCATCGTTTTTCTCGCCTGAAACCCATTTTTCCAGGATCGCACAAATCCTCTCCCAATCAAGTTTCTTGATGCTCCAGAGTTTCCTTGGGTGACAAGCAATGCTCCTGCTACACCAAAATGTTTCTAGGCAAAATATTTTTTTTCACCAATTTTTTGATGACCCCGGGGTCATCGTTTTTCTGGCCTGAAACCCATTTTTCCAGGATCGCACAAATCCTCTCCCAATCAACTTTCTTGATGCTCCAGAGTTTCCTTGGGTGACAAGCTATGCTCCTGCTACACCAAAATGTTTCTAGGCAAAATATTTTTTTCACCAATTTATTGATGACCCCGGGGTCATCGTTTTTCTGGCCTGAAACCCATTTTTCCAGGATCGAACACATCCTCTCCCAATCAAGTTTCGTGATGCTCCAGAGTTACCTTGGTTGACAAGCAATGCTCCTGCTACTCCAAAATGTTTCTAGGCAAAATATTTTTTTCCCACCAAAATTTTTGATGACCCCGGGGTCATTGTTTTTCTGGCCTGAAACCCATTTTTCCAGGATCGAACAAATCCTCTCCCAATCAAGTTTCTTGATGCTGCAGCGTTACCTTGGGTGACAAACAATGCTCCTGCTACACCAAAATGTTGCTTGGCAAAATATTTTTTTTCACCAATTTTTTGATGACCCCGCAGTCATCGTTTTCCTGGCCTGAAACCCATTTTTCCAGGATCGCACAAATCCTCTCCCAATCAAGTTTCTTGATGCTCCAGAGTTACCTTGGTTGACAAGCAATGCTCCTGCTACTCCAAAATGTTTCTAGGCAAAATATTTTTTTCCCACCAAAATTTTTGATGACCCCGGGGTCATCTTTTTTCTGGCCTGAAACCCATTTTTCCAGGATCGCACAAATCCTCTCCCAATCAACTTACTTGATGCTCCAGAGTTTCCTTGGGTGACAAGCTATGCTCCTGCTACACCAAAATGTTTCTAGGCAAAATATTTTTTTCACCAATTTATTGATGACCCCGGGGTCATCGTTTTTCTGGCCTGAAACCCATTTTTCCAGGATCGAACACATCCTCTCCCAATCAAGTTTCTTGATGCTCCAGAGTTACCTTGGGTGACAAACAATGCTCCTGCTACACCAAAATGTTGCTTGGCAAAATATTTTTTTTCACCAATTTTTTGATGACCCCGCGGTCATCGTTTTCCTGGCCTGAAACCCATTTTTCCAGGATCGCACAAATCCTCTTCCAATCAAGTTTCTTGATGCTCCAGAGTTTCCTTGGGTGACAAGCAATGCTCCTGCTACTCCAAAATGTTTATAGGCAAAATATTTTTTTTCCACCAAAATTTTTGATGACCCCGGGGTCATGGTTTTTCTCGCCTGAAACCCATTTTTCCAGGATCGCACAAATCCTCTCCCAATCAAGTTTCTTGATGCTCCAGAGTTTCCTTGGGTGACAAGCAATGCTCCTGCTACACCAAAATGTTTCTAGGCAAAATATTTTTTTTCACCAATTTTTTGATGACCCCGGGGTCATGGTTTTTCTGGCCTGAAACCCATTTTTCCAGGATCGCACAAATCCTCTCCCAATCAACTTTCTTGATGCTCCAGAGTTTCCTTGGGTGACAAGCTATGCTCCTGCTACACCAAAATGTTTCTAGGCAAAATATTTTCTTTCACCAATTTTTTGATGACCCCGGGGTCATCGTTTTTCTGGCCTGAAACCCATTTTTCCAGGATCGCACAAATCCTCTTCCAATCAACTTTCTTGATGCTCCAGAGTTTTCTTGGGTGACAAACAATGCTCCTGCTACACCAAAATGTTGCTTGGCAAAATATTTTTTTTCACCAATTTTTTGATGACCCCGTGGTCATCGTTTTCCTGGCCTGAAACCCATTTTTCCAGGATCACACAAATCGTCTCCCAATCAAGTTTCTTGATGCTCCAGAGTTACCTTGGTTGACAAGCAATGCTCCTGCTACTCCAAAATGTTTTTAGGCAAAATATTTTTTTCCCACCAAAATTGTTGATGACCCCGGGGTCATCTTTTTTCTGGCCTGAAACCAATTTTTCCAGGATCGCACAAATCCTCTCCCAAAAAATTTTCTTGATGCTCCAGAGTTTCCTTGGGTGACAAGCTATGCTCCTGCTACACCAAAATGTTTCTAGGCAAAATATTTTCTTTCACCAATTTATTGATGACCCGGGGGTCATCGTTTTTCTGGCCTGAAAGCCATTTTTCCAGGATCGCACAAATCCTCTCCCAATCAACTTTCTTGATGCTCCAGAGTTACCTTGGTTGACAAGCAATGCTCCTGCTACTCCAAAATGTTTCTAGGCAAAATATTTTTTTCCCACCAAAATTTTTGATGACCCCGGGGTCATCGTTTTTCTCGCCTGAAACCCATTTTTCCAGGATCGCACAAATCCTCTCCCAATCAAGTTTCTTAATGCTCCAGAGTTTCCTTGGGTGACAAGCAATGCTCCTGCTACACCAAAATGTTTCTAGGCAAAATATTTTTTTTCACCAATTTTTTGATGACCCCGGGGTCATCGTTTTTCTGGCCTGAAACCCATTTTTCCAGGATCGCACAAATCCTCTCCCAATCAACTTTCTTGATGCTCCAGAGTTTCCTTGGGTGACAAGCTATGCTCCTGCTACACCAAAATGTTTCTAGGCAAAATATTTTTTTCACCAATTTATTGATGACCCCGGGGTCATCGTTTTTCTGGCCTGAAACCCATTTTTCCAGGATCGAACACATCCTCTCCCAATCAAGTTTCGTGATGCTCCAGAGTTACCTTGGTTGACAAGCAATGCTCCTGCTACTCCAAAATGTTTCTAGGCAAAATATTTTTTTCCCACCAAAATTTTTGATGACCCCGGGGTCATTGTTTTTCTGGCCTGAAACCCATTTTTCCAGGATCGAACAAATCCTCTCCCAATCAAGTTTCTTGATGCTGCAGAGTTACCTTGGGTGACAAACAATGCTCCTGCTACACCAAAATGTTGCTTGGCAAAATATTTTTTTTCACCAATTTTTTGATGACCCCGCGGTCATCTTTTTCCTGGCCTGAAACCCATTTTTCCAGGATCGCACAAATCCTCTCCCAATCAAGTTTCTTGATGCTCCAGAGTTTTCTTGGGTGACAAGCTATGCTCCTGCTACACCAAAATGTTTCTAGGCAAAATATTTTCTTTCACCAATTTTTTGATGACCCCGGGGTCATCGTTTTTCTGGCCTGAAACCCATTTTTCCAGGATCGAACACATCCTCTCCCAATCAAGTTTCGTGATGCTCCAGAGTTACCTTGGTTGACAAGCAATGCTCCTGCTACTCCAAAATGTTTCTAGGCAAAATATTTTTTTTCCACCAAAATTTTTGATGACCCCGGGGTCATGGTTTTTCTCGCCTGAAACCCATTTTTCCAGGATCGCACAAATCCTCTCCCAATCAAGTTTCTTGATGCTCCAGAGTTTCCTTGGGTGACAAGCAATGCTCCTGCTACACCAAAATGTTTCTAGGCAAAATATTTTTTTTCACCAATTTTTTGATGACCCCGGGGTCATCGTTTTTCTGGCCTGAAACCCATTTTTCCAGGATCGCACAAATCCTCTCCCAATCAACTTTCTTGATGCTCCAGAGTTTCCTTGGGTGACAAGCTATGCTCCTGCTGCACCAAAATGTTTCTAGGCAAATATTTTCTTTCAACAATTTATTGATGACCCCGGGGTCATCGTTTTTCTGTCCTGAAACCCATTTTTCCAGGATCGCACAAATCCTCTCCCAATCAACTTTCTTGATGCTCCAGAGTTACCTTGGTTGACAAGCAATGCTCCTGCTACTCCAAAATGTTTCTAGGGAAAATATATTTTTTCCACCAAAATTTTTGATGACCCCGGGGTCATTGTTTTTCTGGCCTGAAAAACATTTTTCCAGAATCGCACAAATCCTCTTCCAATCAAGTTTCTTGATGCTCCAGAGGTACCTTGGTTGACAAGCAATGCTCCTGCTACTCCAAAATGTTTCTAGGCAAAATATATTTTTTCCACCAAAATTTTTGATGACCCCGGGGTCATGGTTATTCTGGCCTGAAACCCATTTTTCCAGGATTGCACAAATCCTCTACCAATCAACTTTCTGGATGCTCCAGAGTTTCCTTGGTTGACAAGCAATGCTCCTGCTACTCCAAAATGTTGCTAGGCAAAATATTTTTTTTCCACCAAATTTTTAATGACCCCGGGGTCATGGTTTTTTTTGGCCTAAAACATATTTTTCCAGGATCGCACAAATCCTCTCCCAATCAACTTTCTTGATGCTCCAGAGTTTCCTTGGGTGAGAAGCAATGCTCCTGCTACACCAAAATGTTTCTAGGCAAAATATTTTTTTTCACCAATTTTTTGATGACCCCGGGGTCATGGTTTTTCTGGCCTGAAACCCATTTTTCCAGGATCGCACAAATCCTCTCCCAATCAACTTTCTTGATGCTCCAGAGTTTCCGTGGGTGACAAGCTATGCTCCTGCTACACCAAAATGTTTCTAGGCAAAATATTTTCTTTCACCAATTTTTGATGACCCCGGGGTCATCGTTTTTCTGGCCTGAAACCCATTTTTCCAGGATCGAACACATCCTCTCCCAATCAAGTTTCGTGATGCTCCAGAGTTACCTTGGTTGACAAGCAATGCTCCTGCTACTCCAAAATGTTGCTAGGCAAAATATTTTTTTTCCACCAAAATTTTTGATGACCCCGGGGTCATGGTTTTTTTTGGCCTAAAACATATTTTTCCAGGATCGCACAAATCCTCTCCCAATCAACTTTCTTGATGCTCCAGAGTTTCCTTGGGTGAGAAGCAATGCTCCTGCTACACCAAAATGTTTCTAGGCAAAATATTTTTTTTCACCAATTTTTTGATGACCCCGGGGTCATGGTTTTTCTGGCCTGAAACCCATTTTTCCAGGATCGCACAAATCCTCTCCCAATCAACTTTCTTGATGCTCCAGAGTTTCCTTGGGTGACAAGCTATGCTCCTGCTACACCAAAATGTTTCTAGGCAAAATATTTTCTTTCACCAATTTTTTGATGACCCCGGGGTCATCGTTTTTCTGGCCTGAAACCCATTTTTCCAGGATCGAACACATCCTCTCCCAATCAAGTTTCGTGATGCTCCAGAGTTACCTTGGTTGACAAGCAATGCTCCTGCTACTCCAAAATGTTTCTAGGCAAAATATTTTTTTCCCACCAAAATTTTTGATGACCCCGGGGTCATCGTTTTTCTGGCCTGAAACCCATTTTTCCAGGATCGAACACATCCTCTCCCAATCAAGTTTCGTGATGCTCCAGAGTTACCTTGGTTGACAAGCAATGCTCCTGCTACACCAAAATGTTTCTAGGCAAAATATTTTTTTCACCAATTTATTGATGACCCCGGGGTCATCGTTTTTCTGGCCTGAAACCCATTTTTCCAGGATCGAACACATCCTCTCCCAATCAAGTTTCTTGATGCTCCAGAGTTACCTTGGGTGACAAACAATGCTCCTGCTACACCAAAAATTTTCTAGGCAAAATATTTTTTTTCACCAATTTTTTGATGACCCCGGGGTCATGGTTATTCTGGCCTGAAACCCATTTTTCCAGGATTGCACAAATCCTCTCCCAATCAACTTTCTTGATGCTCCAGAGTTTCCTTGGGAGACAAGCAATACTCCTGCTACTCCAAAATGTTTCTAGGCAAAATATTTTTTTCCCACCAAAATTTTTGATGACCCCGGGGTCATTGTTTTTCTGGCCTGAAACCCATTTTTCCAGAATCGCACAAATCCTCTTCCAATCAAGTTTCTTGATGCTCCAGAGGTACCTTGGTTGACAAGCAATGCTCCTGCTACTCCAAAATGTTTCTAGGCAAAATATTTTTTTCCCACCAAAATTTTTGATGACCCCGGGGTCATCGTTTTTCTGGCCTGAAACCCATTTTTCCAGGATCGCACAAATCCTCTTCCAATCAAGTTTCTTGATGCTCCAGAGGTACCTTGGTTGACAAGCAATGCTCCTGCTACTCCAAAATGTTTCTAGGCAAAATATTTTTTTTCCACCAAAATTTTTGATGACCCCGGGGTCATGGTTTTTCTGGCCTAAAACACATTTTTCCAGGATCGCACAAATCCTCTCCCAATCAACTTTCTTGATGCTCCAGAGTTTCCTTGGGTGACAAGCAATGCTCCTGCTACACCAAAAATTTTCTAGGCAAAATATTTTTTTTCACCAATTCTTTGATGACCCCGGGGTCATCGTTTTTCTGGCCTGAAACCCATTTTTCCAGGATCGCACAAATCCTCTTCCAATCAAGTTTCTTGATGCTCCAGAGTTACCTTGGTTGACAAGCAATGCTCCTGCTACTCCAAAATGTTTCTAGGGAAAATATATTTTTTCCACCAAAATTTTTGATGACTCCGGTGTCATGGTTTTTCTGGCCTGAAACCCATTTTTCCAGGATCGCACAAATCCTCTTCCAATCAAGTTTCTTGATGCTCCAGAGGTACCTTGGTTGACAAGCAATGCTCCTGCTACTCCAAAATGTTTCTAGGCAAAATATTTTTTTTCACCAATTTTTTGATGACCCCGGGGTCATGGTTTTTCTGGCCTGAAACCCATTTTTCCAGGATCGCACAAATCCTCTCCCAATCAAGTTTCTTGATGCTCCAGAGTTACCTTGGTTGATATGCAATGCTCCTGCTACTCCAAAATGTTTCTAGGGAAAATATATTTTTTCCACCAAAATTTTTGATGACCCCGGGGTCATGGTTATTCTGGCCTGAAACCCATTTTTCCAGGATTGCACAAATCCTCTCCCAATCAACTTTCTTGATGCTCCAGAGTTTCCTTGGTTGACAAGCAATGCTCCTGCTACTCCAAAATGTTGCTAGGCAAAATATTTTTTTTCCACCAAAATTTTTGATGACCCCGGGGTCATGGTTTTTTTTGGCCTAAAACCCATTTTTCCAGGATCGCACAAATCCTCTCCCAATCAACTTTCTTGATGCTCCAGAGTTTCCTTGGGTGAGAAGCAATGCTCCTGCTACACCAAAATGTTTCTAGGCAAAATATTTTTTTTCACCAATTTTTTGATGACCCCGGGGTCATGGTTTTTCTGGCCTGAAACCCATTTTTCCAGGATCGCACAAATCCTCTCCCAATCAAGTTTCTTGATGCTCCAGAGTTTTCTTGGGTGACAAACAATGCTCCTGCTACACCAAATTGTTGCTTGGCAAAATATTTTTTTTCACCAATTTTTTGATGACCCCGCGGTCATCGTTTTCCTGGCCTGAAACCCATTTTTCCAGGATCGCACAAATCCTCTCCCAATCAAGTTTCTTGATGCTCCAGAGTTACCTTGGTTGACAAGCAATGCTCCTGCTACTCCAAAATGTTTCTAGGCAAAATATTTTTTTCCCAACAAAATTTTTGATGACCCCGGGGTCATCTTTTTTCTGGCCTGAAACCCATTTTTCCAGGATCGCACAAATCCTCTTCCAATCAAGTTTCTTGATGCTCCAGAGGTACCTTGGTTGACAAGCAATGCTCCTGCTACTCCAAAATGTTTCTAGGCAAAATATTTTTTTTCCATCAAAATTTTTGATGACCCCGGGGTAATGGTTTTTCTGGCCTAAAACCCATTTTTCCAGCATCGCACAAATCCTCTCCCAATCAACTTTCTTGAGGCTCCAGAGTTTCCTTGGGTGACAAGCAATGCTCCTGCTACACCAAAATGTTTCTAGGCAAAATATTTTTTTTCACCAATTTTTGATGACCCCGGGGTCATCGTTTTTCTGGCCTGAAACCCATTTTTCCAGGATCGCACAAATCCTCTCCCAATCAACTTTCTTGATGCTCCAGAGTTTACTTGGGTGACAAGCTATGCTCCTGCTACACCAAAATGTTTCTAGGCAAAATATTTTTTTCACCAATTTATTGATGACCCCGGGGTCATCGTTTTTCTGGCCTGAAACCCATTTTTCCAGGATCACACAAATCCTCTCCCAATCAAGTTTCTTGATGCTCCAGAGTTACCTTGGTTGACAAGCAATGCTCCTGCTACTCCAAAATGTTTCTAGGCAAAATATTTTTTTCCCAACAAAATTTTTGATGACCCCGGGGTCATCGTTTTTCTGGCCTGAATCCCATTTTTCCAGAATCGCACAAATTCTCTTCCAATCAAGTTTCTTGATGCTCCAGAGGTACCTTGGTTGACAAGCAATGCTCCTGCTACTCCAAAATGTTTCTAGGCAAAATATTTTTTTTCCACCAAAATTTTTGATGACCCCGGGGTCATGGTTTTTCTGGCCTAAAACCCATTTTTCCAGGATCGCACAAATCCTCTCCCAATCAACTTTCTTGATGCTCCAGAGTTTCCTTGGGAGACAAGCAATGCTCCTGCTACACCAAAATGTTTCTAGGCAAAATATTTTTTTTCACCAAATTTTGATGACCGCGGGGTCATCGTTTTTCTGGCCTGAAACCCATTTCTCCAGGATCGCACAAATCCTCTCCCAATCAAGTTTCTTGATGCTCCAGAGTTTCATTGGGTGACAAACAATGCTCCTGCTACACCAAAATGTTGCTAGGCAAAATATTTTTTTCACCAATTGTTTGATGACCCCGGGGTCATCGTTTTTCTGGCCTGAAACCCATTTTTCCAGAATCGCACAAATCCTCAACCAATCAAGTTTCTTGATGCTCCTGAGGTACCTTGGTTGACAAACAATGCTCCTGCTACTCCAAAATGTTTCTAGGGAAAATATATTTTTTCCACCAAAATTTTTGATGACCCCGGGGTCATGGTTTTTTTTTGGCCTAAAACCCATTTTTCCAGGATCGCACAAATCCTCTCCCAATCAACTTTCTTGATGCTCTAGAGTTTCCTTGGGTGACAAGCTATGCTCCTGCTACACCAAAATGTTTCTAGGCAAAATATTTTCTTTCACCAATTTTTTGATGACCCCGGGGTCATCTTTTTTCTGGCCTGAAACCCATTTTTCCAGGATCGCACAAATCCTCTTCCAATCAAGTTTCTTGATGCTCCAGAGGTACCTTGGTTGACAAGCAATGCTCCTGCTACTCCAAAATGTTTCTAGGGAAAATATATTTTTTCCACCAAAATTTTTGATGACCCCGGGGTCATGGTTTTTCTGGCCTGAAACCCATTTTTCCAGGATCGCACAAATCCTCTTCCAATCAAGTTTCTTGATGCTCCAGAGGTACCTTGGTTGACAAGCAATGCTCCTGCTACTCCAAAATGTTTCTAGGGAAAATATATTTTTTCCACCAAAATTTTTGATGACCCCGGGGTCATGGTTATTCTGGCCTGAAACCCATTTTTCCAGGATTGCACAAATCCTCTCCCAATCAACTTTCTTGATGCTCCAGAGTTTCCTTGGTTGACAAGCAATGCTCCTGCTACTCCAAAATGTTGCTAGGCAAAATATTTTTTTTCCACCAAAATTTTTGATGACCCCGGGGTCATGGTTTTTTTTGGCCTAAAACCCATTTTTCCAGGATCGCACAAATCCTCTCCCAATCAAGTTTCTTGATGCTCCAGAGGTACCTTGGTTGACAAGCAATGCTCCTGCTACTCCAAAATGTTTCTAGGCAAAATATTTTTTTTCCACCAAAATTTTTGATGACCCCGGGGTCATGGTTTTTCTGGACTGAAACCCATTTTTCCAGGATCGCACTAATCCTCTCCCAATCAACTTTCTTGATGCTCCACAGTTTCCTTCGGTGACAAGCTATGCTCCTGCTACACCAAAATGTTTCTAGGCAAAATATTTTCTTTCACCAATTTTTTGATGACCCCGGGGTCATCGTTTTTCTGGCCTGAAACCCATTTTTCCAGGATCGCACAAATCCTCTTCCAATCAACTTACTTGATGCTCCAGAGTTTCGTTGGGTGACAAGCTATGCTCCTGCTACACCAAAATGTTACTAGGCAAAATATTTTTTTCACCAATTTATTGATGACCCCGGGGTCATCGTTTTTCTGGCCTGAAACCCATTTTTCCAGGATCGCACACATCCTCTCCCAATCAAGTTTCTTGATTCTCCAGAGTTACCTTGGTTGACAAGCAATGCTCCTGCTACTCCAAAATGTTTCTAGGCAAAATATTTTTTTTCCACCAAAATTTTTGATGACCCCGGGGTCATGGTTTTTTTTGGCCTAAAACCCATTTTTCCAGGATCGCACAAATCCTCTCCCAATCAACTTTCTTGATGCTCCAGAGTTTCCTTGGGTGACAAGCAATGCTCCTGCTACACCAAAATGTTTCTAGGCAAAATATTTTTTTTCACCAATTTTTTGATGACCCCGGGGTCATGGTTTTTCTGGCCTGAAACCCATTTTTCCAGGATCGCACTAATCCTCTCCCAATCAACTTTCTTGATGCTCCACAGTTTCCTTCGGTGACAAGCTATGCTCCTGCTACACCAAAATGTTTCTAGGCAAAATATTTTCTTTCACCAATTTTTTGATGACCCCGGGGTCATCGTTTTTCCGGCCTGAAACCCATTTTTCCAGGATCGCACAAATCCTCTTCCAATCAACTTTCTTGATGCTCCAGAGTTTTCTTGGGTGACAAACAATGCTCCTGCTACACCAAAATGTTGCTTGGCAAAATATTTTTTTTCACCAATTTTTTGAGGACCCCGCGTTCATCGTTTTCCTGGCCTGAAACCCATTTTTCCAGGATCACACAAATCGTCTCCCAATCAAGTTTCTTGATGCTCCAGAGTTACCTTGGTTGACAAGCAATGCTCCTGCTACTCCAAAATGTTTTTAGGCAAAATATTTTTTTCCCACCAAAATTTTTGATGACCCCGGGGTCATCTTTTTTCTGGCCTGAAACCCATTTTTCCAGGATCGCACAAATCCTCTTCCAATCAAGTTTCTTGATGCTCCAGAGGTACCTTGGTTGACAAGCAATGCTCCTGCTACTCCAAAATGTTTATAGGCAAAATATTTTTTTTCCACCAAAATTTTTGATGACCCCGGGGTCATGGTTTTTCTGGCCTGAAACCCATTTTTCCAGGATCGCACAAATCCTCTCCCAATCAACTTTCTTGATGCTCCAGAGTTTCCTTGGGTGACAAGCAATGCTCCTGCTACACCAAAATATTTCTAGGCAAAATATTTTTTTTCACCAATTTTTTGATGACCCCGGGGTCATCGTTTTTCTGGCCTGAAACCCATTTTTCCAGGATCGCACAAATCCTCTCCCAATCAACTTACTTGATGCTCCAGAGTTTCCATGGGTGACAAGCTATGCTCCTGCTACACCAAAATGTTTCTATGCAAAATATTTTTTTCACCAATTTATTGATGACCCCGGGGTCATCGTTTTTCTGGCCTGAAACCCATTTTTCCAGGATCGCACACATCCTCTCCCAATCAAGTTACTTGATTCTCCAGAGTTACCTTGGTTGACAAGCAATGCTCCTGCTACTCCAAAATGTTTCTAGGCAAAATATTTTTTTCCCACCAAAATATTTGATGACCCCGGGGTCATTGTTTTTCTGGCCTGAAACCCATTTTTCCAGGATCGCACAAATCCTCTCCCAATCAAGTTTCTTGATGCTCCAGAGTTACCTTGGTTGACAAGCAATGCTCCTGCTACTCCAAAATGTTTCTAGGGAAAATATATTTTTTCCACCAAAATTTTTGATGACCCCGGGGTCATGGTTTTTCTGGCCTGAATCCCATTTTTCCAGGATCGCACAAATCCTCTTCCAATCAACTTTCTTGATGCTCCAGAGTTTTCTTGGGTAACAAACAATGCTCCTGCTACACCAAAATGTTGCTTGGCAAAATATTTTTTTTCACCAATTTTTTGATGACCCCGCGGTCATCGTTTTCCTGGCCTGAAACCCATTTTTCCAGGATCGCACAAATCCTCTCCCAATCAAGTTTCTTGATGCTCCAGAGTTACCTTGGTTGACAAGCAATGCTCCTGCTACTCCAAAATGTTTCTAGGCAAAATATTTTTTTCCCACCAAAATTTTTGATGACCCCGGGGTCATCTTTTTTCTGGCCTGAAACCCATTTTTCCAGGATCGCACAAATCCTCTTCCAATCAAGTTTCTTGATGCTCCAGAGGTACCTTGGTTGACAAGCAATGCTCCTGCTACTCCAAAATGTTTATAGGCAAAATATTTTTTTTCCACCAAAATTTTTGATGACCCCGGGGTCATGGTTTTTCTGGCCTAAAACCCATTTTTCCAGGATCGCACAAATCCTCTCCCAATCAACTTTCTTGATGCTCCAGAGTTTCCTTGGGTGACAAGCAATGCTCCTGCTACACCAAAATATTTCTAGGCAAAATATTTTTTTTCACCAATTTTTTGATGACCCCGGGGTCATCGTTTTTCTGGCCTGAAACCCATTTTTCCAGGATCGCACAAATCCTCTCCCAATCAACTTACTTGATGCTCCAGAGTTTCCTTGGGTGACAAGCTATGCTCCTGCTACACCAAAATGCTTCTAGGCAAAATATTTTTTTCACCAATTTATTGATGACCCCGGGGTCATCGTTTTTCTGGCCTGAAACCCATTTTTCCAGGATCGAACACATCCTCTCCCAATCAAGTTTCGTGATGCTCCAGAGTTACCTTGGTTGACAAGCAATGCTCATGCTACTCCAAAATGTTTCTAGGCAAAATATTTTTTTTCCCACCAAAATTTTTGATGACCCCGGGGTCATTGTTTCTCTGGCATGAAACCCATTTTTCCAGGATCGAACAAATCCTCTCCTAATCAAGTTTCTTGATGCTCCAGAGTTACCTTGGTTGACAAGCAATGCTCCTGCTACTCCAAAATGTTTCTAGGGAAAATATATTTTTTCCACCAAAATTTTTGATGACCCCGGGGTCATGGTTTTTCTGGCCTGAAACCCATTTTTCCAGGATCGAACAAATCCTCTTCCAATCAACTTTCTTGATGCTCCAGAGTTTTCTTGGGTGACAAACAATGCTCCTGCTACACCAAAATGTTGCTTGGCAAAATATTTTTTTTCACCAATTTTTTGATGACCCCGCGGTCATCGTTTTCCTGGCCTGAAACCCATTTTTCCAGGATCGCACAAATCCTCTCCCAATCAAGTATCTTGATGCTCCAGAGTTACCTTGGTTGACAAGCAATGCTCCTGCTACTCCAAAATGTTTCTAGGCAAAATATTTTTTTCCCACCAAAATTTTTGATGACCCCGGGGTCATCTTTTTTCTGGCCTGAAACCCATTTTTCCAGGATCGCACAAATCCTCTTCCAATCAAGTTTCTTGATGCTCCAGAGGTACCTTGGTTGACAAGCAATGCTCCTGCTACTCCAAAATGTTTATAGGCAAAATATTTTTTTTCCACCAAAATTTTTGATGACCCCGGGGTCATGGTTTTTCTGGCCTAAAACCCATTTTTCCAGGATCGCACAAATCCTCTCCCAATCAACTTACTTGATGCTCCAGAGTTTCCTTGGGTGACAAGCTATGCTCCTGCTACACCAAAATGTTTCTAGGCAAAATATTTTTTTCACCAATTTATTGATGACCACGGGGTCATCGTTTTTCTGGCCTGAAACCCATTTTTCCAGGATCGCACACATCCTCTCCCAATCAAGTTTCTTGATGCTCCAGAGTTACCTTGGTTGACAAGCAATGCTCCTGCTACTCCAAAATGTTTATAGGCAAAATATTTTTTTCACCAATTTATTGATGACCCCGGGGTCATCGTTTTTCTGGCCTGAAACCCATTTTTCCAGGATCGAACACATCCTCTCCCAATCAAGTTTCGTGATGCTCCAGAGTTACCTTGGTTGACAAGCAATGCTCCTGCTACTCCAAAATGTTTCTAGGCAAAATATTTCTTTTCCCACCAAAATTTATGATGACCCCGGGGTCATTGTTTCTCTGGCATGAAACCCATTTTTCCAGGATCGAACAAATCCTCTCCCAATCAAGTTTCTTGATGCTCCAGAGTTACCTTGGTTGACAAGCAATGCTCCTGCTACTCCAAAATGTTTCTAGGCAAAATATATTTTTTCCACCAAAATTTTTGATGACCCCGGGGTCATGGTTTTTCTGGCCTGAAACCCATTTTTCCAGGATCGAACAAATCCTCTTCCAATCAACTTTCTTGATGCTCCAGAGTTTTCTTGGGTGACAAACAATGCTCCTGCTACACCAAAATGTTGCTTGGCAAAATATTTTTTTTCACCAATTTTTTGATGACCCCGCGGTCATCGTTTTCCTGGCCTGAAACCCATTTTTCCAGGATCGCACAAATCCTCTCCCAATCAAGTTTCTTGATGCTCCAGAGTTACCTTGGTTGACAAGCAATGCTCCTGCTACTCCAAAATGTTTCTAGGCAAAATATTTTTTTCCCACCAAAATTTTTGATGACCCCGGGGTCATCTTTTTTCTGGCCTGAAACCCATTTTTCCAGGATCGCACAAATCCTCTTCCAATCAAGTTTCTTGATGCTCCAGAGGTACCTTGGTTGACAAGCAATGCTCCTGCTACTCCAAAATGTTTATAGGCAAAATATTTTTTTTCCACCAAAATTTTTGATGACCCCGGGGTCATGGTTTTTCTGGCCTAAAACCCATTTTTCCAGGATCGCACAAATCCTCTCCCAATCAACTTACTTGATGCTCCAGAGTTTCCTTGGGTGACAAGCTATGCTCCTGCTACACCAAAATGTTTCTAGGCAAAATATTTTTTTCACCAATTTATTGATGACCCCGGGGTCATCGTTTTTCTGGCCTGAAACCCATTTTTCCAGGATCGCACACATCCTCTCCCAATCAAGTTTCTTGATGCTCCAGAGTTACCTTGGTTGACAAGCAATGCTCCTGCTACTCCAAAATGTTTATAGGCAAAATATTTTTTTTCCACCAAATTTTTTGATGACCCCGGGGTCATCGTTTTTCTGGCCTGAAACCCATTTTTCCAGGATCGCAAAATCCTCTCCCAATCAAGTTTCTTGATGCTCCAGAGTTACCTTGGTTGACAAGCAATGCTCCTGCTGCTCCAAAATGTTTCTAGGCAAAATATTTTTTTTCCACCAAAATTTTTGATGACCCCGGGGTCATGGTTTTTCTGGCCTAAAACCCATTTTTCCAGGATCGCACAAATCCTCTCCCAATCAACTTTCTTGATGCTCCAGAGTTTCCTTGGGTGACAAGCAATGCTCCTGCTACACCAAAACGTTGCTAGGCAAAATATTTTTTTTCACATATTGTTTGATGACCCCGGGGTCATGGTTTTTCTGGCCTAAAACCCATTTTTCCAGGATCGCACAAATCCTCTTCCAATCAACTTTCTTGATGCTCCAGAGTTTTCTTGGGTGACAAACAATGCTCCTGCTACACCAAAATGTTGCTTGGCAAAATATTTTTTTTCACCAATTTTTTGATGACCCCGCGTTCATCGTTTTCCTGGCCTGAAACCCATTTTTCCAGGATCGCACAAATCCTCTCCCAATCAAGTTTCTTGATGCTCCAGAGTTACCTTGGTTGACAAGCAATGCTCCTGCTACTCCAAAATGTTTCTAGGCAAAATATTTTTTTCCCACCAAAATTTTTGATGACCCCGGGGTCATCTTTTTTCTGGCCTGAAACCCATTTTTCCAGGATCGCACAAATCCTCTTCCAATCAAGTTTCTTGATGGTCCAGAGTTTCCTTGGTTGACAAGCAATGCTCCTGCTACTCCAAAATGTTGCTAGGCAAAATATTTTTTTTCCACCAAAATTTTTGATGACCCCGGGGTCATGGTTTTTTCTGGCCTGAAACCCATTTTTCCAGGATCGCACAAATCATCTCCCAATCAACTTTCTTGATGCTCCAGAGTTTCCTTGGGTGACAAGCAATGCTCCTGCTACACCAAAATATTTCTAGGCAAAATATTTTTTTTCACCAATTTTTTGATGACCCCGGGGTCATTGTTTTTCTGGCCTGAAACCCATTTTTCCAGGATCGCACAAATCCTCTCCCAATCAACTTTCTTGATGCTCCAGAGCTACCTTGGTTGACAAGCAATGCTCCTGCTACACCAAAATGTTTCTAGGCAAATTATTTTTTTCCCACCAAAATTTTTGATGACCCCGGGATCATCGTTTTTCTGGCCTGAAACCCATTTTTCCAGGATCGCACAAATCCTCTCCCAATCAACTTTCTTGATGCTCCAGAGTTTCCTTGGGTGACAAGTTATGCTCCTGCTACACCAAAATGTTTCTAGGCAAAATATTTTTTTCACCAATTTATTGATGACCCCGGGGTCATCGTTTTTCTGGCCTGAAACCCATTTTTCCAGAATCGCACAAATCCTCTTCCAATCAAGTTTCTTGATGCTCCAGAGGTACCTTGGTTGACAAGCAATGCTCCTGCTACTCCAAAATATTTCTAGGCAAAATAGTTTTTTTCCACCAAAATTTTTGATGACCCCGGGGTCATGGTTTTTCTGGCCTGAAACCCATTTTTCCAGGATCGCACAAATCCTCTCCCAATCAACTTACTTGATGCTCCAGAGTTTCCTTGGTTGACAAGTTATGCTCCTGCTACACCAAAATGTTTCTAGGCAAAATATTTTTTTCACCAATTTATTGATGACCCCGGGGTCATCGTTTTTCTGGCCTGAAAGCCATTTTTCCAGGATCGCACAAATCCTATCCCAATCAAGTTTCTTGATGCTCCAGAGTTACCTTGGTTGACAAGCAATGCTCCTGCTACTCCAAAATGTTTCTAGGCAAAATATTTTTTTTCCACCAAAATTTTTGATGACCCCGGGGTCATGGTTTTTCTGGCCTGAAACCCATTTTTCCAGGATTGCACAAATCCTCCCCAATCAACTTTCTTGATGGTCCAGAGTTTCCTTGGTTGACAAGCAATGCTCCTGCTACTCCAAAATGTTGCTAGGCAAAATATTTTTTTTCCACTAAAATTTTTGATGACCCCGGGGTCATGGTTTTTTCTGGCCTGAAATCCATTTTTCCAGGATCGCACAAATCATCTCCCAATCAACTTTCTTGATGCTCCAGAGTTTCCTTGGGTGACAAGCAATGCTCCTGCTACACCAAAATATTTCTAGGCAAAATATTTTTTTTCACCAATTTTTTGATGACCCCGGGGTCATTGTTTTTCTGGCCTGAAACCCATTTTTCCAGGATCGCACAAATCCTCTCCCAATCAACTTTCTTGATGCTCCACAGCTACCTTGGTTGACAAGCAATGCTCCTGCTACACCAAAATGTTTCTAGGCAAATTATTTTTTTCCCACCAAAATTTTTGATGACCCCGGGATCATCGTTTTTCTGGCCTGAAACCCATTTTTCCAGGATCGCACAAATCCTCTCCCAATCAACTTTCTTGATGCTCCAGAGTTACCTTGGTTGACAAGCAATGCTCCTGCTACTCCAAAATGTTTCTAGGCAAAATATTTTTTTCCTACCAAAATTTTTGATGACCCCGGGGTCATGGTTTTTCTGCCCTAAAACCCATTTTGCCAGGATCGCACAAATCCTCTCCCAATCAACTTTCTTGATGCTCCAGAGTTTCCTTGGGTGACAAGCAATGCTCCTGCTACACCAAAATGTTTCTAGGCAAAATATTTTTTTTCACCAATTTTTTGATGACCCCGGGGTCATCGTTTTTCTTGCCTGAAACCCATTTTTCCAGGATCGCACAAATCCTCTCCCAATCAACTTTCTTGATGCTCCAGAGTTTCCTTGGGTGACAAGTTATGCTCCTGCTACACCAAAATGTTTCTAGGCAAAATATTTTTTTCCTACCAAAATTTTTGATGACCCCGGGGTCATCGTTTTTCTGGCCTGAAACCCATTTTTCCAGGATCGCACAAATCCTCTCCCAATCAACTTTCTTGATGGTCCAGAGTTTCCTTGGTTGACAAGCAATGCTCCTGCTACTCCAAAATGTTGCTAGGCAAAATATTTTTTTTCCACCAAAATTTTTGATGACCCCGGGGTCATGGTTTTTTTTGGCCTAAAAACCATTTTTCCAGGATCGCACTAATCCTCTCCCAATCAACTTTCTTGATGCTCCAGAGTTTCCTTGGTTGACAAGCAATGCTCCTGCTACTCCAAAATGTTTCTAGGGAAAATATATTTTTTCCACCAAAATTTTTGATGACCCCGGGGTCATGGTTTTTCTTGCCTGAAACCCATTTTTCCAGGATCGCACAAATCATCTCCCAATCAACTTTCTTGATGCTCCAGAGTTTCCTTGGGTGACAAGCAATGCTCCTGCTACACCAAAATATTTCTAGGCAAAATATTTTTTTTCACCAATTTTTTGATGACCCCGGGGTCATCGTTTTTCTGGCCTGAAACCCATTTTTCCAGGATCGCACAAATCCTCTCCCAATCAACTTTCTTGATGCTCCAGAGTTACCTTGGTTGACAAGCAATGCTCCTGCTACTCCAAAATGTTTCTAGGCAAAATATTTTTTTCCTACCAAAATTTTTGATGACCCCGGGGTCATGGTTTTTCTGGCCTAAAACCCATTTTTCCAGGATCGCACAAATCCTCTCCCAATCAACTTTCTTGATGCTCCAGAGTTTCCTTGGATGACAAGCAATGCTCCTGCTACACCAAAATGTTTCTAGGCAAAATATTTTTTTTCACCAATTTTTTGATGACCCCGGGGTCATCGTTTTTCTGGCCTGAAACCCATTTTTCCAGGATCGCACAAATCCTCTCCCAATCAACTTTCTTGATGCTCCAGAGTTTCCTTGGGTGACAAGTTATGCTCCTGCTACACCAAAATGTTTCTAGGCAAAATATTTTTTTTCCTACCAAAATTTTTGATGACCCCGGGGTCATCGTTTTTCTGGCCTGAAACCCATTTTTCCAGAATCGCACAAATCCTCTTCCAATCAAGTTTCTTGATGCTCCAGAGGTACCTTGGTTGACAAGCAATGCTCCTGCTACTCCAAAATGTTTCTAGGCAAAATATTTTTTTTCCACCAAAATTTTTGATGACCCCGGGGTCATGGTTTTTCTGGCCTGAAACCCATTTTTCCAGGATCGCACAAATCCTCTCCCAATAAACTTACTTGATGCTCCAGAGTTTCCTTGGGTGACAAGTTATGCTCCTGCTACACCAAAATGTTTCTAGGCAAAATATTTTTTTCACCAATTTATTGATGACCCCGGGGTCATCGTTTTTCTTGCCTGAAACCCATTTTTCCAGAATCGCACAAATCCTCTTCCAATCAAGTTTCTTGATGCTCCAGAGGTACCTTGGTTGACAAGCAATGCTCCTGCTACTCCAAAATGTTTCTAGGCAAAATAGTTTTTTTCCACCAAAATTTTTGATGACCCCGGGGTCATGGTTTTTCTGGCCTGAAACCCATTTTTCCAGGATCGCACAAATCCTCTCCCAATCAACTTACTTGATGCTCCAGAGTTTCCTTGGGTGACAAGTTATGCTCCTGCTACACCAAAATGTTTCTAGGCAAAATATTTTTTTTCCACCAAAATTTTTGATGACCCCGGGGTCATGGTTTTTCTGGCCTGAAACCCATTTTTCCAGGATCGCACAAATCCTCTCCCAATCAACTTTCTTGATGGTCCAGAGTTTCCTTGGTTGACAAGCAATGCTCCTGCTACTCCAAAATGTTGCTAGGCAAAATATTTTTTTTCCACCAAAATGTTTGATGACCCCGGGGTCATGGTTTTTTTTGGCCTAAAACCCATTTTTCCAGGATCGCACAAATCCTCTCCCAATCAACTTTCTTGATGCTCCAGAGTTTCCTTGGTTGACAAGCAATGCTCCTGCTACTCCAAAATGTTTCTAGGGAAAATATATTTTTTCCACTAAAATTTTTGATGACCCCGGGGTCATCGTTTTTCTGGCCTGAAACCCATTTTTCCAGGATCGCACAAATCCTCTCCCAATCAACTTTCTTGATGCTCCACAGTTACCTTGGTTGACAAGCAATGCTCCTGCTACTCCAAAATGTTTCTAGGCAAAATATTTTTTTCCTACCAAAATTTTTGATGACCCCGGGGTCATGGTTTTTCTGGCCTAAAACCCATTTTTCCAGGATCGCACAAATCCTCTCCCAATCAACTTTCTTGATGCTCCAGAGTTTCCTTGGGTGACAAGCAATGCTCCTGCTACACCAAAATGTTTCTAGGCAAAATATTTTTTTTCACCAATTTTTTGATGACCCCGGGGTCATCGTTTTTCTGGCCTGAAACCCATTTTTCCAGGATCGCACAAATCCTCTCCCAATCAACTTTCTTGATGCTCCAGAGTTACCTTGGTTGACAAGCAATGCTCCTGCTACACCAAAATGTTTCTAGGCAAAATATTTTTTTCCCACCAAAATTTTTGATGACCCCGGGATCATCATTTTTCTGGCCTGAAACCCATTTTTCCAGGATCGCACAAATCCTCTTCCAATCAAGTTTCTTGATGCTCCAGAGGTACCTTGGTTGACATGCAATGCTCCTGCTATTCCAAAATGTTGCTAGGCAAAATATTTTTTTTCACCAATTTTTTAATGAACCCGGGGTCATCGTTTTTCTGGACTGAAACCCATTTTTCCAGGATTGCACAAATCCTCTTCCAATCAAGTTTCTTGATGCTCCAGAGTTTCCTTGGATGACAAGCTATGCTCCTGCTACACCAAAATGTTTCTAGGCAAAATATTTTTTTTCACCAATTTTTTGATGACCCCGGGGTCATCGTTTTTCTGGCCTGAAACCCATTTTTCCAGGATCGCACAAATTCTCTCCCAATCAAGTTTCTTGATGCTCCAGAGTTACCTTGGTTGACAAGCAATGCTCCTGCTACTCCAAAATGTTTCTAGGCAAAATATCTTTTTCCTACCAAAATTTTTGATGACCCCGGGGTCATCGTTTTTCTGGCCTGAAACCCATTTTTCCAGAATCGCACAAATCCTCTTCCAATCAAGTTTCTTGATGCTCCAGAGGTACCTTGGTTGACAAGCAAAGCTCCTGCTACTCCAAAATGTTTCTAGGCAAAATATTTTTTTCCCACCAAAATTTTTGATGACCCCGGGGTCATCGTTTTTCTGGCCTGAAACCCATTTTTCCAGGATCGCACAAATCCTCTTCCAATCAAGTTTCTTGATGCTCCAGAGGTACCTTGGTTGACAAGCAATGCTCCTGCTACTCCAAAATGTTTCTAGGCAAAATATTTTTTTTCCACCAAAATTTTTGATGACCCCGGGGTCATGGTTTTTCTGGCCTGAAACCCATTTTTCCAGGATCGCACAAATCCTCTCCCAATCAACTTTCTTGATGCTCCAGATTTTCCTTGGGTGACAAGCAATGCTCCTGCTATACCAAAATGTTTCTAGGCAAAATATTTTTTTTCACCAATTTTTTGATGACCCCGGGGTCATTGTTTTTCTGGCCTGAAACCCATTTTTCCAGGATCGCACAAATCCTCTCCCAATCAACTTTCTTGATGCTCCAGAGTTTCCTTGGGTGACAAGCTATGCTCCTGCTACACCAAAATGTTTCTAGGCAAAATATATTTTTTCACCAATTTTTTGATGACCCCGGGGTCATGGTTTTTCTGGCCTGAAACCCATTTTTCCAGGATCGCACAAATCCTCTCCCAATCAACTTTCTTGATGGTCCAGAGTTTCCTTGGTTGACAAGCAATGCTCCTGCTACTCCAAAATGTTGCTAGGCAAAATATTTTTTTTCCACCAAAATGTTTGATGACCCCGGGGTCATGGTTTTTTTTGGCCTAAAACCCATTTTTCCAGGATCGCACAAATCCTCCCCAATCAACTTTCTTGATGCTCCAGAGTTTCCTTGGTTGACAAGCAATGCTCCTGCTACTCCAAAATGTTTCTAGGGAAAATATATTTTTTCCACCAAAATTTTTGATGACCCCGGGGTCATCGTTTTTCTGGCCTGAAACCCATTTTTCCAGGATCGCACAAATCCTCTCCCAATCAACTTTCTTGATGCTCCAGAGTTACCTTGGTTGACAAGCAATGCTCCTGCTACTCCAAAATGTTTCTAGGCAAAATATTTTTTTCCTACCAAAATTTTTGATGACCCCGGGGTCATGGTTTTTCTGGCCTAAAACCCATTTTTCCAGGATCGCACAAATCCTCTCCCAATCAACTTTCTTGATGCTCCAGAGTTTCCTTGGGTGACAAGCAATGCTCCTGCTACACCAAAATGTTTCTAGGCAAAATATTTTTTTTCACCAATTTTTTGATGACCCCGGGGTCATCGTTTTTCTGGCCTGAAACCCATTTTTCCAGGATCGCACAAATCCTCTCCCAATCAACTTTCTTGATGCTCCAGAGTTACCTTGGTTGACAAGCAATGCTCCTGCTACACCAAAATGTTTCTAGGCAAAATATTTTTTTCCCACCAAAATTTTTGATGACCCCGGGATCATCGTTTTTCTGGCCTGAAACCCATTTTTCCAGGATCGCACAAATCCTCTTCCAATCAAGTTTCTTGATGCTCCAGAGGTACCTTGGTTGACAAGGAATGCTCCTGCTATTCCAAAATGTTTCTAGGCAAAATATTTTTTTTCACCAATTTTTTAATGAACCCGGGGTCATCGTTTTTCTGGACTGAAACCCATTTTTCCAGGATTGCACAAATCCTCTTCCAATCAAGTTTCTTGATGCTCCAGAGTTTCCTTGGGTGACAAGTTATGCTCCTGCTACACCAAAATGTTTCTAGGCAAAATATTTTTTTCACCAATTTATTGATGACCCCGGGGTCATCGTTTTTCTTGCCTGAAACCCATTTTTCCAGAATCGCACAAATCCTCTTCCAATCAAGTTTCTTGATGCTCCAGAGGTACCTTGGTTGACAAGCAATGCTCCTGCTACTCCAAAATGTTTCTAGGCAAAATAGTTTTTTTCCACCAAAATTTTTGATGACCCCGGGGTCATGGTTTTTCTGGCCTGAAACCCATTTTTCCAGGATCGCACAAATCCTCTCCCAATCAACTTACTTGATGCTCCAGAGTTTCCTTGGGTGACAAGTTATGCTCCTGCTACACCAAAATGTTTCTAGGCAAAATATTTTTTTTCCACCAAAATTTTTGATGACCCCGGGGTCATGGTTTTTCTGGCCTGAAACCCATTTTTCCAGGATCGCACAAATCCTCTCCCAATCAACTTTCTTGATGGTCCAGAGTTTCCTTGGTTGACAAGCAATGCTCCTGCTACTCCAAAATGTTGCTAGGCAAAATATTTTTTTTCCGCCAAAATGTTTGATGACCCCGGGGTCATGGTTTTTTTTGGCCTAAAACCCATTTTTCCAGGATCGCACAAATCCTCTCCCAATCAACTTTCTTGATGCTCCAGAGTTTCCTTGGGTGACAAGCAATGCTCCTGCTACTCCAAAATGTTTCTAGGGAAAATATATTTTTTCCACTAAAATTTTTGATGACCCCGGGGTCATCGTTTTTCTGGCCTGAAACCCATTTTTCCAGGATCGCACAAATCCTCACCCAATCAACTTTCTTGATGCTCCAGAGTTACCTTGGTTGACAAGCAATGCTCCTGCTACTCCAAAATGTTTCTAGGCAAAATATTTTTTTCCTACCAAAATTTTTGATGACCCCGGGGTCATGGTTTTTCTGGCCTAAAACCCATTTTCCCAGGATCGCACAAATCCTCTCCCAATCAACTTTCTTGATGCTCCAGAGTTTCCTTGGGTGACAAGCAATGCTCCTGCTACACCAAAATGTTTCTAGGCAAAATATTTTTTTTCACCAATTTTTTGATGACCCCGGGGTCATCGTTTTTCTGGCCTGAAACCCATTTTTCCAGGATCGCACAAATCCTCTTCCAATCAAGTTTCTTGATGCTCCAGAGTTTCCTTGGTTGACAAGCTATGCTCCTGCTACACCAAAATGTTTCTAGGCAAAATATTTTTTTTCACCAATTTTTTGATGACCCCGGGGTCATCGTTTTTCTGGCCTGAAACCCATTTTTCCAGGATCGCACAAATCATCTCCCAATCAACTTTCTTGATGCTCCAGAGTTTCCTTGGGTGACAAGCAATGCTCCTGCTACTCCAAAATGTTTCTAGGCAAAATATTTTTTTCCTACCAAAATTTTTGATGACCCCGGGGTCATCGTTTTTCTGGCCTGAAACCCATTTTTCCAGAATCGCACAAATCCTCTTCCAATCAAGTTTCTTGATGCTCCAGAGGTACCTTGGTTGACAAGCAAAGCTCCTGCTACTCCAAAATGTTTCTAGGCAAAATATTTTTTTCCCACCAAAATTTTTGATGACCCCGGGGTCATGGTTTTTCTGGCCTGAAACCCATTTTTCCAGGATCGCACAAATCCTCTTCCAATCAAGTTTCTTGATGCTCCAGAGGTACCTTGGTTGACAAGCAATGCTCCTGCTACTCCAAAATGTTTCTAGGCAAAATATTTTTTTTCCACCAAAATTTTTGATGACCCCGGGGTCATGGTTTTTCTGGCCTGAAACCCATTTTTCCAGGATCGCACAAATCCTCTCCCAATCAACTTTCTTGATGGTCCAGAGTTTCCTTGGTTGACAAGCAATGCTCCTGCTACTCCAAAATGTTGCTAGGCAAAATATTTTTTTTCCACCAAAATTTTTGATGACCCCGGGGTCATGGTTTTTTTTGGCCTAAAAACCATTTTTCCAGGATCGCACTAATCCTCTCCCAATCAACTTTCTTGATGCTCCAGAGTTTCCTTGGTTGACAAGCAATGCTCCTGCTACTCCAAAATGTTTCTAGGGAAAATATATTTTTTCCACCAAAATTTTTGATGACCCCGGGGTCATGGTTTTTCTTGCCTGAAACCCATTTTTCCAGGATCGCACAAATCATCTCCCAATCAACTTTCTTGATGCTCCAGAGTTTCCTTGGGTGACAAGCAATGCTCCTGCTACACCAAAATATTTCTAGGCAAAATATTTTTTTTCACCAATTTTTTGATGACCCCGGGGTCATCGTTTTTCTGGCCTGAAACCCATTTTTCCAGGATCGCACAAATCCTCTCCCAATCAACTTTCTTGATGCTCCAGAGTTACCTTGGTTGACAAGCAATGCTCCTGCTACTCCAAAATGTTTCTAGGCAAAATATTTTTTTCCTACCAAAATTTTTGATGACCCCGGGGTCATGGTTTTTCTGGCCTAAAACCCATTTTTCCAGGATCGCACAAATCCTCTCCCAATCAACTTTCTTGATGCTCCAGAGTTTCCTTGGATGACAAGCAATGCTCCTGCTACACCAAAATGTTTCTAGGCAAAATATTTTTTTTCACCAATTTTTTGATGACCCCGGGGTCATCGTTTTTCTGGCCTGAAACCCATTTTTCCAGGATCGCACAAATCCTCTTCCAATCAAGTTTCTTGATGCTCCAGAGGTACCTTGGTTGACAAGCAATGCTCCTGCTACTCCAAAATGTTTCTAGGCAAAATATTTTTTTTCCACCAAAATTTTTGATGACCCCGGGGTCATGGTTTTTCTGGCCTGAAACCCATTTTTCCAGGATCGCACAAATCCTCTCCCAATAAACTTACTTGATGCTCCAGAGTTTCCTTGGGTGACAAGTTATGCTCCTGCTACACCAAAATGTTTCTAGGCAAAATATTTTTTTCACCAATTTATTGATGACCCCGGGGTCATCGTTTTTCTTGCCTGAAACCCATTTTTCCAGAATCGCACAAATCCTCTTCCAATCAAGTTTCTTGATGCTCCAGAGGTACCTTGGTTGACAAGCAATGCTCCTGCTACTCCAAAATGTTTCTAGGCAAAATAGTTTTTTTCCTCCAAAATTTTTGATGACCCCGGGGTCATGGTTTTTCTGGCCTGAAACCCATTTTTCCAGGATCGCACAAATCCTCTCCCAATCAACTTACTTGATGCTCCAGAGTTTCCTTGGGTGACAAGTTATGCTCCTGCTACACCAAAATGTTTCTAGGCAAAATATTTTTTTTCCACCAAAATTTTTGATGACCCCGGGGTCATGGTTTTTCTGGCCTGAAACCCATTTTTCCAGGATCGCACAAATCCTCTCCCAATCAACTTTCTTGATGGTCCAGAGTTTCCTTGGTTGACAAGCAATGCTCCTGCTACTCCAAAATGTTGCTAGGCAAAATATTTTTTTTCCACCAAAATGTTTGATGACCCCGGGGTCATGGTTTTTTTTGGCCTAAAACCCATTTTTCCAGGATCGCACAAATCCTCTCCCAATCAACTTTTTTGATGCTCCAGAGTTTCCTTGGTTGACAAGCAATGCTCCTGCTACTCCAAAATGTTTCTAGGGAAAATATATTTTTTCCACTAAAATTTTTGATGACCCCGGGGTCATCGTTTTTCTGGCCTGAAACCCATTTTTCCAGGATCGCACAAATCCTCTCCCAATCAACTTTCTTGATGCTCCAGAGTTACCTTGGTTGACAAGCAATGCTCCTGCTACTCCAAAATGTTTCTAGGCAAAATATTTTTTTCCTACCAAAATTTTTGATGACCCCGGGGTCATGGTTTTTCTGGCCTAAAACCCATTTTTCCAGGATCGCACAAATCCTCTCCCAATCAACTTTCTTGATGCTCCAGAGTTTCCTTGGGTGACAAGCAATGCTCCTGCTACACCAAAATGTTTCTAGGCAAAATATTTTTTTTCACCAATTTTTTGATGACCCCGGGGTCATCGTTTTTCTGGCCTGAAACCCATTTTTCCAGGATCGCACAAATCCTCTCCCAATCAACTTTCTTGATGCTCCAGAGTTACCTTGGTTGACAAGCAATGCTCCTGCTACACCAAAATGTTTCTAGGCAAAATATTTTTTTCCCACCAAAATTTTTGATGACCCCGGGATCATCATTTTTCTGGCCTGAAACCCATTTTTCCAGAATCGCACAAATCCTCTTCCAATCAAGTTTCTTGATGCTCCAGAGGTACCTTGGTTGACAAGCAATGCTCCTGCTACTCCAAAATGTTTCTAGGCAAAATAGTTTTTTTCCACCAAAATTTTTGATGACCCCGGGGTCATGGTTTTTCTGGCCTGAAACCCATTTTTCCAGGATCGCACAAATCCTCTCCCAATCAACTTACTTGATGCTCCAGAGTTTCCTTGGGTGACAAGTTATGCTCCTGCTACACCAAAATGTTTCTAGGCAAAATATTTTTTTTCCACCAAAATTTTTGATGACCCCGGGGTCATGGTTTTTCTGGCCTGAAACCCATTTTTCCAGGATCGCACAAATCCTCTCCCAATCAACTTTCTTGATGGTCCATAGTTTCCTTGGTTGACAAGCAATGCTCCTGCTACTCCAAAATGTTGCTAGGCAAAATATTTTTTTTCCACCAAAATGTTTGATGACCCCGGGGTCATGGTTTTTTTTGGCCTAAAACCCATTTTTCCAGGATCGCACAAATCCTCTCCCAATCAACTTTCTTGATGCTCCAGAGTTTCCTTGGTTGACAAGCAATGCTCCTGCTACTCCAAAATGTTTCTAGGGAAAATATATTTTTTCCACTAAAATTTTTGATGACCCCGGGGTCATCGTTTTTCTGGCCTGAAACCCATTTTTCCAGGATCGCACAAATCCTCTCCCAATCAACTTTCTTGATGCTCCAGAGTTACCTTGGTTGACAAGCAATGCTCCTGCTACTCCAAAATGTTTCTAGGCAAAATATTTTTTTCCTACCAAAATTTTTGATGACCCCGGGGTCATGGTTTTTCTGGCCTAAAACCCATTTTTCCAGGATCGCACAAATCCTCTCCCAATCAACTTTCTTGATGCTCCAGAGTTTCCTTGGGTGACAAGCAATGCTCCTGCTACACCAAAATGTTTCTAGGCAAAATATTTTTTTTCACCAATTTTTTGATGACCCCGGGGTCATCGTTTTTCTGGCCTGAAACCCATTTTTCCAGGATCGCACAAATCCTCTCCCAATCAACTTTCTTGATGCTCCAGAGTTACCTTGGTTGACAAGCAATGCTCCTGCTACACCAAAATGTTTCTAGGCAAAATATTTTTTTCCCACCAAAATTTTTGATGACCCCGGGATCATCGTTTTTCTGGCCTGAAACCCATTTTTCCAGGATCGCACAAATCCTCTTCCAATCAAGTTTCTTGATGCTCCAGAGGTACCTTGGTTGACAAGGAATGCTCCTGCTATTCCAAAATGTTTCTAGGCAAAATATTTTTTTTCACCAATTTTTTAATGAACCCGGGGTCATCGTTTTTCTGGACTGAAACCCATTTTTCCAGGATTGCACAAATCCTCTTCCAATCAAGTTTCTTGATGCTCCAGAGTTTCCTTGCTTGACAAGCTATGCTCCTGCTACACCAAAATGTTTCTAGGCAAAATATTTTTTTTCACCAATTTTTTGATGACCCCGGGGTCATCGTTTTTCTGGCCTGAAACCCATTTTTCCAGGATCGCACAAATTCTCTCCCAATCAAGTTTCTTGATGCTCCAGAGTTACCTTGGTTGACAAGCAAAGCTCCTGCTACTCCAAAATGTTTCTAGGCAAAATATCTTTTTCCTACCAAAATTTTTGATGACCCCGGGGTCATCGTTTTTCTGGCCTGAAACCCATTTTTCCAGAATCGCACAAATCCTCTTCCAATCAAGTTTCTTGATGCTCCAGAGGTACCTTGGTTGACAAGCAAAGCTCCTGCTACTCCAAAATGTTTCTAGGCAAAATATTTTTTTCCCACCAAAATTTTTGATGACCCCGGGGTCATCGTTTTTCTGGCCTGAAACCCATTTTTCCAGGATCGCACAAATCCTCTTCCAATCAAGTTTCTTGATGCTCCAGAGGTACCTTGGTTGACAAGCAATGCTCCTGCTACTCCAAAATGTTTCTAGGCAAAATATTTTTTTTCACCAATTTTTTGATGACCCCGGGGTCATTGTTTTTCTGGCCTGAAACCCATTTTTCCAGGATCGCACAAATCCTCTCCCAATCAACTTTCTTGATGCTCCAGAGTTTCCTTGGGTGACAAGCTATGCTCCTGCTACACCAAAATGTTTCTAGGCAAAATATATTTTTTCACCAATTTTTTGATGACCCCGGGGTCATGGTTTTTCTGGCCTGAAACCCATTTTTCCAGGATCGCACAAATCCTCTCCCAATCAACTTTCTTGATGCTCCAGAGTTTCCTTGGTTGACAAGCAATGCTCCTGCTACTCCAAAATGTTGCTAGGCAAAATATTTTTTTTCCACCAAAATGTTTGATGACCCCGGGGTCATGGTTTTTTTTGGCCTAAAACCCATTTTTCCAGGATCGCACAAATCCTCTCCCAATCAACTTTCTTGATGCTCCAGAGTTTCCTTGGTTGACAAGCAATGCTCCTGCTACTCCAAAATGTTTCTAGGGAAAATATATTTTTTCCACCAAAATTTTTGATGACCCCGGGGTCATCGTTTTTCTGGCATGAAACCCATTTTTCCAGGATCGCACAAATCCTCTCCCAATCAACTTTCTTGATGCTCCAGAGTTACCTTGGTTGACAAGCAATGCTCCTGCTACTCCAAAATGTTTCTAGGCAAAATATTTTTTTCCTACCAAAATTTTTGATGACCCCGGGGTCATGGTTTTTCTGGCCTAAAACCCATTTTTCCAGGATCGCACAAATCCTCTCCCAATCAACTTTCTTGATGCTCCAGAGTTTCCTTGGGTGACAAGCAATGCTCCTGCTACACCAAAATGTTTCTAGGCAAAATATTTTTTTCCCACCAAAATTTTTGATGACCCCGGGATCATCGTTTTTCTGGCCTGAAACCCATTTTTCCAGGATCGCACAAATCCTCTTCCAATCAAGTTTCTTGATGCTCCAGAGGTACCTTGGTTGACAAGGAATGCTCCTGCTATTCCAAAATGTTTCTAGGCAAAATATTTTTTTTCACCAATTTTTTAATGAACCCGGGGTCATCGTTTTTCTGGACTGAAACCCATTTTTCCAGGATTGCACAAATCCTCTTCCAATCAAGTTTCTTGATGCTCCAGAGTTTCCTTGGTTGACAAGCTATGCTCCTGCTACACCAAAATGTTTCTAGGCAAAATATTTTTTTTCACCAATTTTTTGATGACCCCGGGGTCATCGTTTTTCTGGCCTGAAACCCATTTTTCCAGGATCGCACAAATTCTCTCCCAATCAAGTTTCTTGATGCTCCAGAGTTACCTTGGTTGACAAGCAATGCTCCTGCTACTCCAAAATGTTTCTAGGCAAAATATCTTTTTCCTACCAAAATTTTTGATGACCCCGGGGTCATCGTTTTTCTGGCCTGAAACCCATTTTTCCAGAATCGCACAAATCCTCTTCCAATCAAGTTTCTTGATGCTCCAGATTTTCCTTGGGTGACAAGCAATGCTCCTGCTATACCAAAATGTTTCTAGGCAAAATATTTTTTTTCACCAATTTTTTGATGACCCCGGGGTCATTGTTTTTCTGGCCTGAAAACCATTTTTCCAGGATCGCACAAATCCTCTCCCAATCAACTTTCTTGATGCTCCAGAGTTTCCTTGGGTGACAAGCTATGCTCCTGCTACACCAAAATGTTTCTAGGCAAAATATATTTTTTCACCAATTTTTTGATGACCCCGGGGTCATCGTTTTTCTGGCCTGAAACCCATTTTTCCAGGATCGCACAAAACCTCTTCCAATCAAGTTTCTTGATGCTCCAGAGTTTCCTTGATTGACAAGCTATGCTCCTGCTACACCAAAATGTTTCTGGGCAAAATATTTTTTTTCACCAATTTTTTGATGACCCCGGGGTCATCGTTTTTCTGGCCTGAAACCCATTTTTCCAGGATCGCACAAATCCTCTCCCAATCAAGTTTCTTGATGCTCAAGAGTTTCCTTGGGTGACAAGCAATGCTCCTGCTACACCAAAATGTTTCTAGGCAAAATATTTTTTTTCACCAATTTTTTGATGACCCCGGGGTCATCGTTTTTCTGGCCTGAAACCTATTTTTCCAGGATCGCACAAATCCTCTCCCAATCAACTTTTTTGATGCTCCAGAGTTTCCTTGTTGACAAGCTATGCTCCTGCTACACCAAAATGTTTCTAGGCAAAATAATTTCTTTCACCAATTTATTGATGACCCCGGGGTCATGGTTATTCTGGCCTGAAACCCATTTTTCCAGGATTGCACAAATCCTCTCCCAATCAACTTTCTTGATGCTCCAGAGGTACCTTGGTTGACAAGCAATGCTCCTGCTACTCCAAAATGTTGCTAGGCAAAATATTTTTTTTCCACCAAAATTTTTGATGACCCCGGGGTCATGGTTTTTTTTGGCCTAAAACCCATTTTTCCAGGATCGCACAAATCCTCTCCCAATCAACTTTCTTGATGCTCCAGAGTTTCCTTGGGTGACAAGCAATGCTCCTGCTACACCAAAATGTTTCTAGGCAAAATATTTTTTTTCACCAATTTTTTGATGACCCCGGGGTCATGGTTTTTCTGGCCTGAAACCCATTTTTCCAGGATCGCACAAATCCTCTCCCAATCAACTTTCTTGATGCTCCAGAGTTTCCTTGGGTGACAAGCTATGCTCCTGCTACACCAAAATGTTCCTAGGCAAAATATTTTCTTTCACCAATTTTTTGATGACCCCGGGGTCATGGTTTTTCTGGCCTGAAACCCATTTTTCCAGGATCGCACAAATCCTCTTCCAATCAAATTTCTTGATGCTCCAGAGTTTTCTTGGGTGACAAACATTGCTCCTGCTACACCAAAATGTTGCTTGGCAAAATATTTTTTTTCACCAATTTTTTGATGACCCCGCGGTCATCGTTTTCCTGGCCTGAAACCCATTTTTCCAGGATCGCACAAATCCTCTCCCAATCAAGTTTCTTGATGCTCCAGAGTTACCTTGGTTGACAAGCAATGCTCCTGCTACTCCAAAATGTTTCTAGGCAAAATATTTTTTTCCCACCAAAATTATTGATGACCCCGGGGTCATCTTTTTTCTGGCCGGAAACCCATTTTTCCAGGATCGCACAAATCCTCTTCCAATCAAGTTTCTTGATGCTCCAGAGGTACCTTGGTTGACAAGCAATGCTCCTGCTACTCCAAAATGTTTCTAGGCAAAATATTTTTTTTCCACCAAAATTTTTGATGACCCCGGGGTCATGGTTTTTATGGCCTAAAACACATTTTTCCAGGATCGCACAAATCCTCTCCCAATCAACTTTATTGATGCTCCAGAGTTTCCTTGGATGACAAGCAATGCTCCTGCTACACCAAAATGTTTCTAGGCAAAATATTTTTTTTCAACAATTTTTTGATGATCCCGGGGTCATCGTTTTTCTGGCCTGAAACCCATTTTTCCAGGATCGCACAAATCCTCTCCCAATCAACTTACTTGATGCTCCAGAGTTTCCTTGGGTGACAAGCTATGCTCCTGCTACACCAAAATGTTTCTAGGCAAAATATTTTTTTCACCAATTTATTGATGACCCCGGGGTCATCGTTATTCTGGCCTGAAACCCATTTTTCCAGGATCGCACAAATCCTCTTCCAATCAAGTTTCTTGATGCTCCAGAGGTACCTTGGTTGACAAGCAATGCTCCTGCTACTCCAAAATGTTTCTAGGCAAAATATTTCTTTTCCACCAAAATTTTTGATGACCCCGGGGTCATGGTTTTTCTGGCCTAAAACCCATTTTTCCAGGATCGCACAAATCCTCTCCCAATCAACTTTCTTGATGCTCCAGAGTTTCCTTGGGTGACAAGCAATGCTCCTGCTACACCAAAATGTTTCTAGGCAAAATATTTTTTTTCACCAATTTTTTGATGTCCCCGGGGTCATCGTTTTTCTGGCCTGAAACCCATTTTTCCAGGATCGCACAAATCCTCTCCCAATCAACTTTCTTGATGCTCCAGAGTTTCCTTGGGTGACAAGCTATGCTCCTGCTACACCAAAATATTTCTAGGCAAAATATTTTTTTTCACCAATTTTTTGATGACCCCGGGGTCATCGTTTTTCTGGCCTGAAACCCATTTTTCCAGGATCGCACAAATCCTCTTCCAATCAAGTTTCTTGATGCTCCAGAGGTACCTTGGTTGACAAGCAATGCTCCTGCTACTCCAAAATGTTTCTAGGCAAAATATTTCTTTTCCACCAAAATTTTTGATGACCCCGGGGTCATGGTTTTTCTGGCCTAAAACCCATTTTTCCAGGATCGCACAAATCCTCTCCCAATCAACTTTCTTGATGCTCCAGAGTTTCCTTGGGTGACAAGCAATGCTCCTGCTACACCAAAATGTTTCTAGGCAAAATATTTTTTTTCACCAATTTTTTGATGACCCCGGGGTCATGGTTTTTCTGGCCTGAAACCCATTTTTCCAGGATCGCACAAATCCTCTCCCAATCAACTTTCTTGATGCTCCAGAGTTTCCTTGGGTGACAAGCTATGCTCCTGCTACACCAAAATATTTCTAGGCAAAATATTTTTTTTCACCAATTTTTTGATGACCCCGGGGTCATCGTTTTTCTGGCCTGAAACCCATTTTTCCAGGATTGCACAAATCCTCTTCCAATCAAGTTTCTTGATGCTCCAGAGTTTCCTTGGTTGACAAGCTATGCTCCTGCTACACCAAAATGTTTCTAGGCAAAATATTTTTTTTCACCAATTTTTTAATGAACCCGGGGTCATCGTTTTTCTGGACTGAAACCCATTTTTCCAGGATTGCACAAATCCTCTTCCAATCAAGTTTCTTGATGCTCCAGAGTTTCCTTGCTTGACAAGCTATGCTCCTGCTACACCAAAATGTTTCTAGGCAAAATATTTTTTTTCACCAATTTTTTGATGACCCCGGGGTCATCGTTTTTCTGGCCTGAAACCCATTTTTCCAGGATCGCACAAATTCTCTCCCAATCAAGTTTCTTGATGCTCCAGAGTTACCTTGGTTGACAAGCAAAGCTCCTGCTACTCCAAAATGTTTCTAGGCAAAATATCTTTTTCCTACCAAAATTTTTGATGACCCCGGGGTCATCGTTTTTCTGGCCTGAAACCCATTTTTCCAGAATCGCACAAATCCTCTTCCAATCAAGTTTCTTGATGCTCCAGAGGTACCTTGGTTGACAAGCAAAGCTCCTGCTACTCCAAAATGTTTCTAGGCAAAATATTTTTTTCCCACCAAAATTTTTGATGACCCCGGGGTCATCGTTTTTCTGGCCTGAAACCCATTTTTCCAGGATCGCACAAATCCTCTTCCAATCAAGTTTCTTGATGCTCCAGAGGTACCTTGGTTGACAAGGAATGCTCCTGCTATTCCAAAATGTTTCTAGGCAAAATATTTTTTTTCACCAATTTTTTAATGAACCCGGGGTCATCGTTTTTCTGGACTGAAACCCATTTTTCCAGGATTGCACAAATCCTCTTCCAATCAAGTTTCTTGATGCTCCAGAGTTTCCTTGGTTGACAAGCTATGCTCCTGCTACACCAAAATGTTTCTAGGCAAAATATTTTTTTTCACCAATTTTTTGATGACCCCGGGGTCATCGTTTTTCTGGCCTGAAACCCATTTTTCCAGGATCGCAAAAATTCTCTCCCAATCAAGTTTCTTGATGCTCCAGAGTTACCTTGGTTGACAAGCAAAGCTCCTGCTACTCCAAAATGTTTCTAGGCAAAATATCTTTTTCCTACCAAAATTTTTGATGACCCCGGGGTCATCGTTTTTCTGGCCTGAAACCCATTTTTCCAGAATCGCACAAATCCTCTTCCAATCAAGTTTCTTGATGCTCCAGAGGTACCTTGGTTGACAAGCAAAGCTCCTGCTACTCCAAAATGTTTCTAGGCAAAATATTTTTTTCCCACCAAAATTTTTGATGACCCCGGGGTCATCGTTTTTCTGGCCTGAAACCCATTTTTCCAGGATCGCACAAATCCTCTTCCAATCAAGTTTCTTGATGCTCCAGAGGTACCTTGGTTGACAAGCAATGCTCCTGCTACTCCAAAATGTTTCTAGGCAAAATATTTTTTTTCCACCAAAATTTTTGTTGACCCCAGGGTCATGATTTTTCTGGCCTGAAACCCATTTTTCCAGGATCGCACAAATCCTCTCCCAATCAACTTTCTTGATGCTCCAGATTTTCCTTGGGTGACAAGCAATGCTCCTGCTATACCAAAATGTTTCTAGGCAAAATATTTTTTTTCACCAATTTTTTGATGACCCCGGGGTCATTGTTTTTCTGGCCTGAAACCCATTTTTCCAGGATCGCACAAATCCTCTCCCAATCAACTTTCTTGATGCTCCAGAGTTTCCTTGGGTGACAAGCTATGCTCCTGCTACACCAAAATGTTTCTAGGCAAAATATATTTTTTCACCAATTTTTTGATGACCCCGGGGTCATGGTTTTTCTGGCCTGAAACCCATTTTTCCAGGATCGCACAAATCCTCTCCCAATCAACTTTCTTGATGCTCCAGAGTTTCCTTGGTTGACAAGCAATGCTCCTGCTACTCCAAAATGTTGCTAGGCAAAATATTTTTTTTCCACCAAAATGTTTGATGACCCCGGGGTCATGGTTTTTTTTGGCCTAAAACCCATTTTTCCAGGATCGCACAAATCCTCTCCCAATCAACTTTCTTGATGCTCCAGAGTTTCCTTGGTTGACAAGCAATGCTCCTGCTACTCCAAAATGTTTCTAGGGAAAATATATTTTTTCCACCAAAATTTTTGATGACCCCGGGGTCATCGTTTTTCTGGCCTGAAACCCATTTTTCCAGGATCGCACAAATCCTCTCCCAATCAACTTTCTTGATGCTCCAGAGTTACCTTGGTTGACAAGCAATGCTCCTGCTACTCCAAAATGTTTCTAGGCAAAATATTTTTTTCCTACCAAAATTTTTGATGACCCCGGGGTCATGGTTTTTCTGGCCTAAAACCCATTTTTCCAGGATCGCACAAATCCTCTCCCAATCAACTTTCTTGATGCTCCAGAGTTTCCTTGGGTGACAAGCAATGCTCCTGCTACACCAAAATGTTTCTAGGCAAAATATTTTTTTTCACCAATTTTTTGATGACCCCGGGGTCATCGTTTTTCTGGCCTGAAACCCATTTTTCCAGGATCGCACAAATCCTCTCCCAATCAACTTTCTTGATGCTCCAGAGTTACCTTGGTTGACAAGCAATGCTCCTGCTACACCAAAATGTTTCTAGGCAAAATATTTTTTTCCCACCAAAATTTTTGATGACCCCGGGATCATCGTTTTTCTGGCCTGAAACCCATTTTTCCAGGATCGCACAAATCCTCTTCCAATCAAGTTTCTTGATGCTCCAGAGGTACCTTGGTTGACAAGGAATGCTCCTGCTATTCCAAAATGTTTCTAGGCAAAATATTTTTTTTCACCAATTTTTTAATGAACCCGGGGTCATCGTTTTTCTGGACTGAAACCCATTTTTCCAGGATTGCACAAATCCTCTTCCAATCAAGTTTCTTGATGCTCCAGAGTTTCCTTGGTTGACAAGCTATGCTCCTGCTACACCAAAATGTTTCTAGGCAAAATATTTTTTTTCACCAATTTTTTGATGACCCCGGGGTCATCGTTTTCTGGCCTGAAACCCATTTTTCCAGGATCGCACAAATTCTCTCCCAATCAAGTTTCTTGATGCTCCAGAGTTACCTTGGTTGACAAGCAATGCTCCTGCTACTCCAAAATGTTTCTAGGCAAAATATCTTTTTCCTACCAAAATTTTTGATGACCCCGGGGTCATCGTTTTTCTGGCCTGAAACCCATTTTTCCAGAATCGCACAAATCCTCTTCCAATCAAGTTTCTTGATGCTCCAGATTTTCCTTGGGTGACAAGCAATGCTCCTGCTATACCAAAATGTTTCTAGGCAAAATATTTTTTTTCACCAATTTTTTGATGACCCCGGGGTCATTGTTTTTCTGGCCTGAAAACCATTTTTCCAGGATCGCACAAATCCTCTCCCAATCAACTTTCTTGATGCTCCAGAGTTTCCTTGGGTGACAAGCTATGCTCCTGCTACACCAAAATGTTTCTAGGCAAAATATATTTTTTCACCAATTTTTTGATGACCCCGGGGTCATCGTTTTTCTGGCCTGAAACCCATTTTTCCAGGATCGCACAAAACCTCTTCCAATCAAGTTTCTTGATGCTCCAGAGTTTCCTTGATTGACAAGCTATGCTCCTGCTACACCAAAATGTTTCTGGGCAAAATATTTTTTTTCACCAATTTTTTGATGACCCCGGGGTCATCGTTTTTCTGGCCTGAAACCCATTTTTCCAGGATCGCACAAATCCTCTCCCAATCAAGTTTCTTGATGCTCAAGAGTTTCCTTGGGTGAAAAGCAATGCTCCTGCTACACCAAAATGTTTCTAGGCAAAATATTTTTTTTCACCAATTTTTTGATGACCCCGGGGTCATCGTTTTTCTGGCCTGAAACCTATTTTTCCAGGATCGCACAAATCCTCTCCCAATCAACTTTTTTGATGCTCCAGAGTTTCCTTGGGTGACAAGCTATGCTCCTGCTACACCAAAATGTTTCTAGGCAAAATAATTTCTTTCACCAATTTATTGATGACCCCGGGGTCATGGTTATTCTGGCCTGAAACCCATTTTTCCAGGATTGCACAAATCCTCTCCCAATCAACTTTCTTGATGCTCCAGAGGTACCTTGGTTGACAAGCAATGCTCCTGCTACTCCAAAATGTTGCTAGGCAAAATATTTTTTTTCCACCAAAATTTTTGATGACCCCGGGGTCATGGTTTTTTTTGGCCTAAAACCCATTTTTCCAGGATCGCACAAATCCTCTCCCAATCAACTTTCTTGATGCTCCAGAGTTTCCTTGGGTGACAAGCAATGCTCCTGCTACACCAAAATGTTTCTAGGCAAAATATTTTTTTCCCACCAAAATTTTTGATGACCCCGGGATCATCGTTTTTCTGGCCTGAAACCCATTTTTCCAGGATCGCACAAATCCTCTTCCAATCAAGTTTCTTGATGCTCCAGAGGTACCTTGGTTGACAAGGAATGCTCCTGCTATTCCAAAATGTTTCTAGGCAAAATATTTTTTTTCACCAATTTTTTAATGAACCCGGGGTCATCGTTTTTCTGGACTGAAACCCATTTTTCCAGGATTGCACAAATCCTCTCCCAATCAACTTTCTTGATGCTCCAGAGTTTCCTTGGGTGACAAGCTATGCTCCTGCTACACCAAAAATTTTCTAGGCAAAATATTTTCTTTCATCAATTTTTTGATGACCCCGGGGTCATTGTTTTTCTGGCCTGAAACCCATTTTTCCAGGATCGCACAAATCCTCTCCCAATCAAGTTTCTTGATGCTCCAGAGTTTCCTTGGTTGACAAGCAATGCTCCTGCTACTCCAAAATGTTTCTAGGGAAAATATATTTTTTCCACCAAAATATTTGATGACCCCGGGGTCATGGTTTCTCTGGCCTGAAACCCATTTTTCCAGGAATGCACAAATCCTCTCCCAATCAACTTTCTTGATGCTCCAGTGTTTCCTTGGGTGACAAACAATGCTCCTGCTACACCAAAATGTTGCTAGGCAAAATATTTTTTTTCCACCAAAATTTTTGATGACCCCGGGGTCATCGTTTTTCTGGCCTGTACCCCTTTTTCCAGGATCGCACAAATCCTCTTCCAATCAAATTTCTTGATGCTCCAGATTTTCCTTGGGTGACAAACAATGCTCCTGCTACACCAAAATGTTTCTAGGCAAAATATTTTTTTTCACCAATTTTTTGATTACCCCGGGGTCATCGTTTTTCTGGCCTGAAACCCATTTTTCCAGGATCGCACAAATCCTCTCCCAATCAACTTTCTTGATGCTCCAGAGTTTCCTTGGGTGACAAGCTATGCTCCTGCTACACCAAAATGTTTCTAGGCAAAATATTTTCTTTCACCAATTTTTTGATGACCCCGGGGTCATCGTTTTTCTGGCCTAAAACCCATTTTTCCAGGATCGCACAAATCCTCTCCCAATCAAGTTTCTTGATGCTCCAGTGTTTCCTTGGGTGACAAGCAATGCTCCTGCTACACCAAAATGTTTCTAGGCAAAATATTTTTTTCCCACCAAAATTTTTGATGACCCCGGGGTCATGGTTTTTCTGGCCTGAAACCCATTTTTCCAGGATCGCTCAAATCCTCTTCCAATCAACTTTCTTGATGCTCCAGAGTTTCCTTGGGTGACAAGCTATGCTCCTGCTACACCAAAATGTTTCTAGGCAAAATATTTTTTTTCATCAATTTTTTGATGACCCCGGGGTCATTGTTTTTCTGGCCTGAAACCCATTTTTCCAGGATCGCACAAATCCTCTCCCAATCAACTTTCTTGATGCTCCAGAGTTTCCTTGGGTGACAAGCTATGCTCCTGCTACACCAAAAATTTTCTAGGCAAAATATTTTCTTTCATCAATTTTTTGATGACCCGGGGTCATTGTTTTTCTGGCCTGAAACCCATTTTTCCAGGATCGCACAAATCCTCTCCCAATCAACTTTCTTGATGCTCCAGAGTTTCCTTGGTTGACAAGCAATGCTCCTGCTACTCCAAAATGTTTCTAGGGAAAATATATTTTTTCCACCAAAATATTTTATGACCCCGGGGTCATGGTTTTTCTGGCCTGAAACCCATTTTTCCAGGAATGCACAAATCCTCTCCCAATCAACATTCTTGATGCTCCAGAGTTTCCTTGGGTGACAAGCAATGCTCCTGCTACACCAAAATGTTGCTAGTTAAAATATTTTTTTTCCACCAAAATTTTTGATGACCCCGGGGTCATGGTTTTTCTGGCCTAAAACCCATTTTTCCAGGATCGCACAAATCCTCTCCCAATCAACTTTCTTGATGCTCCAGAGTTTCCTTGGGTGACAAGCAATGCTCCTGCTACACCAAAATGTTTCTAGGCAAAATATTTTTTTTCACCAATTTTTTGATGACCCCGGGGTCACTGTTTTTCTGGCCTGAAACCCATTTTTCCAGGATCGCACAAATCCTCTCCCAATCAACTTTCTTGATGCTCCAGAGTTACCTTGGTTGACAAGCAATGCTCCTGCTACTCCAAAATGTTTCTAGGGAAAATATATTTTTTCCACCATAATTTTTGATGACCCCGGGGTCATGGTTATTCTGGCCTGAAACCCATTTTTCCAGGATTGCACAAATCCTCTCCCAATCAACTTTCTTGATGCTCCAGAGTTTCCTTGGTTGACAAGCAATGCTCCTGCTACACCAAAATGTTTCTAGGCAAAATATTTTTTTTCCACCAAAATTTTTGATGACCCCGGGGTCATCGTTTTTCTGGCCTGAAACCCATTTTTCCAGGATCGCACAAATCCTCTCCCAATCAAGTTTCTTGATGCTCCAGAGTTTCCTTGGGTGACAAGCAATGCTCCTGCTACACCAAAATGTTTCTAGGCAAAATATTTTTTTTCACCAATTTTTTGATGACCCCGGGGTCATCGTTTTTCTGGCCTGAAACCTATTTTTCCAGGATCGCACAAATCCTCTTCCAATCAACTTTCTTGATGCTACAGAGTTTCCTTGGGTGACAAGCTATGCTCCTGCTACACCAAAATGTTTCTAGTCAAAATACTTTCTTTCACCAAAATTTATGATGACCCCGGGGTCATGGTTTTTCTGGCCTGAAACCCATTTTTCCAGAATCGCACAAATCCTCTTCCAATTAAGTTTCTTGATGCTCCAGAGGAACCTTGGTTGACAAGCAATTCTCCTGCTACTCCAAAATGTTTCTAGGCAAAATATTTTTTTCCCACCAAAATTTTTGATGACCCCGGGGTCATTGTTTTTCTGGCCTGAAACCCATTTTTCCAGGATCGCACAAATCCTCTCCCAATCAAGTTTCTTGATGCTCCAGAGTTACCTTGGTTGAAAAGCAATGCTCCTGCTACTCCAAAATGTTTCTAGGGAAAATATATTTTTTCCACCAAAATTTTTGATGACCCCGGGGTCATGGTTATTCTGGCCTGAAACCCATTTTTCCAGGATTGCACAAATCCTCTCCCAATCAAATTTCTTGATGCTCCAGAGTTTCCTTGGTTGACAAGCAATGCTCCTGCTACTCCAAAATGTTGCTAGGCAAAATATTTTTTTTCCACCAAAATTTTTGATGACCCCGGGGTCATGGTTTTTTTTTGGCCTAAAACCCATTTTACCAGGATCGCACAAATCCTCTCCCAATCAACTTTCTTGATGCTCCAGAGTTCCTTGGGTGACAAGCAATGCTCCTGCTACACCAAAATGTTTCTAGGCCAAATATTTTTTTTCACCAATTTTTTGATGACCCCGGGGTCATGGTTTTTCTGGCCTGAAACCCATTTTTCCAGGATCGCACAAATCCTCTCCCAATCAACTTTCTTGATGCTCCAGAGTTTCCTTGGGTGACAAGCTATGCTCCTGCTACACCAAAATGTTTCTAGGCAAAATATTTTTTTTCACCAATTTTTTGATGACCCCGGGGTCATTGTTTTTCTGGCCTGAAACCCATTTTTCCAGGATCGCACAAATCCTCTCCCAATCAAGTTTCTTGATGCTCCAGAGGTACCTTGGTTGACAAGCAATGCTCCTGCTACTCCAAAATGTTTCTAGGCAAAATATTTTTTTTCCACCAAAATTTTTGATGACCCCAGGGTCATGGTTTTTCTGGCCTAAAACCCATTTTTCCAGGATCGCACAAATCCTCTCCCAATCAAGCTTCTTGATGCTCCAGAGTTTCCTTGGGTGACAAGCAATGCTCCTGCTACACCAAAATGTTTCTAGGCAAAATATTTTTTTCCCACCAAAATTTTTGATGACCCCGGGGTCATGGTTTTTCTGGCCTGAAACCCATTTTTCCAGGATCGCTCAAATCCTCTTCCAATCAACTTTCTTGATGCTCCAGAGTTTCCTTGGGTGACAAACAATGCTCCTGCTACACCAAAATGTTTCTAGGCAAAATATTTTTTTTCACCAATTTTTTGATGACCCCGGGGTCATCGTTTTTCTGGCCTGAAACCCATTTTTCCAGGATCGCACAAATCCTCTCCCAATCAACTTTCTTGATGCTCCAGAGTTTCCTTGGGTGACAAGCTATGCTCCTGCTACACCAAAAATTTTCTAGGCAAAATATTTTCTTTCATCAATTTTTTGATGACCCCGGGGTCATTGTTTTTCTGGCCTGAAACCCATTTTTCCAGGATCGCACAAATCCTCTCCCAATCAAGTTTCTTGATGCTCCAGAGTTTCCTTGGTTGACAAGCAATGCTCCTGCTACTCCAAAATGTTTCTAGGGAAAATATATTTTTTCCAACAAAATATTTGATGACCCCGGGGTCATGGTTTCTCTGGCCTGAAACCCATTTTTCTAGGAATGCACAAATCCTCTCCCAATCAACTTTCTTGATGCTCCAGTGTTTCCTTGGGTGACAAACAATGCTCCTTCTACACCAAAATGTTGCTAGGCAAAATATTTTTTTTCCACCAAAATTTTTGATGACCCCGGGGTCATGGTTTTTCTGGCCTAAAACCCATTTTTCCAGGATCGCACAAATCCTCTCCCAATCAACTTTCTTGATGCTCCAGAGTTTCCTTGGGTTACAAGCAATGCTCCTGCTACTCCAAAATGTTTCTAGGCAAAATATTTTTTTTCCACCAAAATTTTTGATGACCCCAGGGTCATGGTTTTTCTGGCCTGAAACCCATTTTTCCAGGAATGCTCAAATCCTCTCCCAATCAACTTTCTTGATGCTCCAGAGTTTCCTTGGGTGACAAACAATGCTCCTGCTACACCAAAATGTTGCTAGGCAAAATATTTGTTTTCCACCAAAATTTTTGATGACCCCGGGGTCATGGTTTTTCTGGCCTAAAACCCATTTTTCCAGGATCGCACAAATCCTCTCCCAATCAACTTTCTTGATGCTCCAGAGTTTCCTTGGGTGACAAGCAATGCTCCTGCTACACCAAAATGTTTCTAGGCAAAATATTTTTTTTCACCAATTTTTTGATGACCCCGGGGTCATCGTTTTTCTGGCCTGAAACCCATTTTTCCAGGATCGCACAAATCCTCTCCCAATCAACTTTCTTGATGCTCCAGAGTTTCCTTGGGTGACAAGCTATGCTCCTGCTACACCAAAATGTTTCTAGGCAAAATATTTTCTTTCACCAATTTTTGGATGACCCCGGGGTCATCGTTTTTCTGGCCTGTACCCATTTTTCCAGGATCGCACAAATCCTCTTCCAATCAACTTTCTTGATGCTCCAGATTTTCCTTGGGTGACAAACAATGCTCCTGCTACACCAAAATGTTTCTAGGCAAAATATTTTTTTTCACCAATTTTTTGATTACCCCGGGGTCATGGTTTTTCTGGCCTGAAACCCATTTTTCCAGGATCGCACAAATCCTCTCCCAATCAAGTTTCTTGATGCTCCAGAGTTTCCTTGGTTGACAAGCAATGCTCCTGCTACTCCAAAATGTTTCTAGGGAAAATATATTTTTTCCACCAAAATATTTGATGACCCCGGGGTCATGGTTTCTCTGGCCTGAAACCCATTTTTCTAGGAATGCACAAATCCTCTCCCAATCAACTTTCTTGATGCTCCAGTGTTTCCTTGGGTGACAAACAATGCTCCTGCAACACCAAAATGTTGCTAGGCAAAATATTTTTTTTCCACCAAAATTTTTGATGACCCCGGGGTCATGGTTTTTCTGGCCTAAAACCCATTTTTCCAGGATCGCACAAATCCTCTCCCAATCAACTTTCTTGATGCTCCAGAGTTTCCTTGGGTGACAAGCAATGCTCCTGCTACTCCAAAATGTTTCTAGGCAAAATATTTTTTTTCCACCAAAATTTTTGATGACCCCGGGGTCATGGTTTTTCTGGCCTGAAACCCATTTTTCCAGGAATGCACAAATCCTCTCCCAATCAACTTTCTTGATGCTCCAGAGTTTCCTTGGGTGACAAACAATGCTCCTGCTACACCAAAATGTTGCTAGGCAAAATATTTTTTTTCACCAATTTTTTGATGACCCCGGGGTCATCGTTTTTCTGGCCTGAAACCCATTTTTCCAGGATCGCACAAATCCTCTCCCAATCAACTTTCTTGATGCTCCAGAGTTTCCTTGGGTGACAAGCTATGCTCCTGCTACACCAAAATGTTTCTAGGCAAAATATTTTCTTTCACCAATTTTTGGATGACCCCGGGGTCATCGTTTTTCTGGCCTGTACCCATTTTTCCAGGATCGCACAAATCCTCTTCCAATCAACTTTCTTGATGCTCCAGATTTTCCTTGGATGACAAACAATGCTCCTGCTACACCAAAATGTTTCTAGGCAAAATATTTTTTTTCACCAATTTTTTGATTACCCCGGGGTCATTGTTTTTCTGGCCTGAAACCCATTTTTCCAGGATCGCACAAATCCTCTCCCAATCAACTTTCTTGATGCTCCAGAGTTTCCTTGGGTGACAAGCTATGCTCCTGCTACACCAAAAAGTTTCTAGGCAAAATATTTTCTTTCACCAATTTTTTGATGACCCCGGGGTCATTGTTTTTCTGGCCTGAAACCCATTTTTCCAGGATCGCACAAATCCTCTCCCAATCAAGTTTCTTGATGCTCCAGAGTTACCTTGGTTGAAAAGCAATGCTCCTGCTACTCCAAAATGTTTCTAGGGAAAATATTTTTTTCCCACCAAAATTTTTGATGACCCCGGGGTCATTGTTTTTCTGGCCTGAAACCCATTTTTCCAGGATCGCACAAATCCTCTCCCAATCAAGTTTCTTGATGCTCCAGAGTTACCTTGGTTGAAAAGCAATGCTCCTGCTACTCCAAAATGTTTCTAGGGAAAATATATTTTTTCCACCAAAATTTTTGATGACCCCGGGGTCATGGTTATTCTGGCCTGAAACCCATTTTTCCAGGATTGCACAAATCCTCTCCCAATCAACTTTCTTGATGCTCCAGAGTTTCCTTGGTTGACAAGCAATGCTCCTGCTACTCCAAAATGTTGCTAGGCAAAATATTTTTTTCCACCAAAATTTTTGATGACCCCGGGGTCATGGTTTTTTTTGGCCTAAAACCCATTTTTCCAGGATCGCACAAATCCTCTCCCAATCAACTTTCTTGATGCTCCAGAGTTTCCTTGGGTGACAAGCAATGCTCCTGCTACTCCAAAATGTTTCTAGGCAAAATATTTTCTTTCACCAATTTTTTGATGACCCCGGGGTCATCGTTTTTCTGGCCTGAAACCCATTTTTCCAGGATCGCACAAATCCTCTCCCAATCAAGTTTCTTGATGCTCCAGAGGTACCTTGGTTGACAAGCAATGCTCCTGCTACTCCAAAATGTTTCTAGGCAAAATATTTTTTTTCCACCAAAATTTTTGATGACCCCAGGGTCATGGTTTTTCTGGCCTAAAACCCATTTTTCCAGGATCGCACAAATCCTCTCCCAATCAAGTTTCTTGATGCTCCAGAGTTTCCTTGGGTGACAAGCAATGCTCCTGCTACACCAAAATGTTTCTAGGCAAAATATTTTTTTCCCACCAAAATTTTTGATGACCCCGGGGTCATGGTTTTTCTGGCCTGAAACCCATTTTTCCAGGATCGCTCAAATCCTCTTCCAATCAACTTTCTTGATGCTCCAGAGTTTCCTTGGGTGACAAACAATGCTCCTGCTACACCAAAATGTTTCTAGGCAAAATATTTTTTTTCACCAATTTTTTGATGACCCCGGGGTCATCGTTTTTCTGGCCTGAAACCCATTTTTCCAGGATCGCACTAATCCTCTCCCAATCAACTTTCTTGATGCTCCAGAGTTTCCTTGGGTGACAAGCTATGCTCCTGCTACACCAAAAATTTTCTAGGCAAAATATTTTCTTTCATCAATTTTTTGATGACCCCGGGGTCATTGTTTTTCTGGCCTGAAACCCATTTTTCCAGGATCGCACAAATCCTCTCCCAATCAAGTTTCTTGATGCTCCAGAGTTTCCTTGGTTGACAAGCAATGCTCCTGCTACTCCAAAATGTTTCTAGAGAAAATATATTTTTTCCACCAAAATATTTGATGACCCCGGGGTCATGGTTTCTCTGGCCTGAAACCCATTTTTCCAGGAATGCACAAATCCTCTCCCAATCAACTTTCTTGATGCTCCAGTGTTTCCTTGGGTGACAAACAATGCTCCTGCTACACCAAAATGTTGCTAGGCAAAATATTTTTTTTCCACCAAAATTTTTGATGACCCCGGGGTCATGGTTTTTCTGGCCTAAAACCCATTTTTCCAGGATCGCACAAATCCTCTCCCAATCAACTTTCTTGATGCTCCAGAGTTTCCTTGGGTGACAAGCAATGCTCCTGCTACACCAAAATGTTTCTAGGCAAAATATTTTTTTTCACCAATTTTTTGATGACCCCGGGGTCATCGTTTTTCTGGCCTGAAACCCATTTTTCCAGGATCGCACAAATCCTCTCCCAATCAACTTTCTTGATGCTCCAGAGTTTCCTTGGGTGACAAGCTATGCTCCTGCTACACCAAAATGTTTCTAGGCAAAATATTTTCTTTCACCAATTTTTGGATGACCCCGGGGTCATCGTTTTTCTGGCCTGAAACCCATTTTTCCAGGATCGCACTAATCCTCTCCCAATCAACTTTCTTGATGCTCCAGAGTTTCCTTGGGTGACAAGCTATGCTCCTGCTACACCAAAAATTTTCTAGGCAAAATATTTTCTTTCATCAATTTTTTGATGACCCCGGGGTCATTGTTTTTCTGGCCTGAAACCCATTTTTCCAGGATCGCACAAATCCTCTCCCAATCAAGTTTCTTGATGCTCCAGAGTTTCCTTGGTTGACAAGCAATGCTCCTGCTACTCCAAAATGTTTCTAGAGAAAATATATTTTTTCCACCAAAATATTTGATGACCCCGGGGTCATGGTTTCTCTGGCCTGAAACCCATTTTTCCAGGAATGCACAAATCCTCTCCCAATCAACTTTCTTGATGCTCCAGTGTTTCCTTGGGTGACAAACAATGCTCCTGCTACACCAAAATGTTGCTAGGCAAAATATTTTTTTTCCACCAAAATTTTTGATGACCCCGGGGTCATGGTTTTTCTGGCCTAAAACCCATTTTTCCAGGATCGCACAAATCCTCTCCCAATCAACTTTCTTGATGCTCCAGAGTTTCCTTGGGTGACAAGCAATGCTCCTGCTACACCAAAATGTTTCTAGGCAAAATATTTTTTTTCACCAATTTTTTGATGACCCCGGGGTCATCGTTTTTCTGGCCTGAAACCCATTTTTCCAGGATCGCACAAATCCTCTCCCAATCAACTTTCTTGATGCTCCAGAGTTTCCTTGGGTGACAAGCTATGCTCCTGCTACACCAAAATGTTTCTAGGCAAAATATTTTCTTTCACCAATTTTTGGATGACCCCGGGGTCATCGTTTTTCTGGCCTGTACCCATTTTTCCAGGATCGCACAAATCCTCTTCCAATCAACTTTCTTGATGCTCCAGATTTTCCTTGGGTGACAAACAATGCTCCTGCTACACCAAAATGTTTCTAGGCAAAATATTTTTTTTCACCAATTTTTTGATTACCCCGGGGTCATGGTTTTTCTGGCCTGAAACCCATTTTTCCAGGATCGCACAAATCCTCTCCCAATCAAGTTTCTTGATGCTCCAGAGTTTCCTTGGTTGACAAGCAATGCTCCTGCTACTCCAAAATGTTTCTAGGGAAAATATATTTTTTCCACCAAAATATTTGATGACCCCGGGGTCATGGTTTCTCTGGCCTGAAACCCATTTTTCTAGGAATGCACAAATCCTCTCCCAATCAACTTTCTTGATGCTCCAGTGTTTCCTTGGGTGACAAACAATGCTCCTGCTACACCAAAATGTTGCTAGGCAAAATATTTTTTTTCCACCAAAATTTTTGATGACCCCGGGGTCATGGTTTTTCTGGCCTAAAACCCATTTTTCCAGGATCGCACAAATCCTCTCCCAATCAACTTTCTTGATGCTCCAGAGTTTCCTTGGGTGACAAGCAATGCTCCTGCTACTCCAAAATGTTTCTAGGCAAAATATTTTTTTTCCACCAAAATTTTTGATGACCCCGGGGTCATGGTTTTTCTGGCCTGAAACCCATTTTTCCAGGAATGCACAAATCCTCTCCCAATCAACTTTCTTGATGCTCCAGAGTTGCCTTGGGTGACAAACAATGCTCCTGCTACACCAAAATGTTGCTAGGCAAAATATTTGTTTTCCACCAAAATTTTTGATGACCCCGGGGTCATGGTTTTTCTGGCCTAAAACCCATTTTTCCAGGATCGCACAAATCCTCTCCCAATCAACTTTCTTGATGCTCCAGAGTTTCCTTGGGTGACAAGCAATGCTCCTGCTACACCAAAATGTTTCTAGGCAAAATATTTTTTTTCACCAATTTTTTGATGACCCCGGGGTCATCGTTTTTCTGGCCTGAAACCCATTTTTCCAGGATCGCACAAATCCTCTCCCAATCAACTTTCTTGATGCTCCAGAGTTTCCTTGGGTGACAAGCTATGCTCCTGCTACACCAAAATGTTTCTAGGCAAAATATTTTCTTTCACCAATTTTTGGATGACCCCGGGGTCATCGTTTTTCTGGCCTGTACCCATTTTTCCAGGATCGCACAAATCCTCTTCCAATCAACTTTCTTGATGCTCCAGATTTTCCTTGGGTGACAAACAATGCTCCTGCTACACCAAAATGTTTCTAGGCAAAATATTTTTTTTCACCAATTTTTTGATTACCCCGGGGTCATCGTTTTTCAGGCCTGAAACCCATTTTTCCAGGATCGCACAAATCCTCTCCCAATCAACTTTCTTGATGCTCCAGAGTTTCCTTGGGTGACAAGCTATGCTCCTGCTACACCAAAAAGTTTCTAGGCAAAATATTTTCTTTCACCAATTTTTTGATGACCCCGGGGTCATTGTTTTTCTGGCCTGAAACCCATTTTTCCAGGATCGCACAAATCCTCTCCCAATCAAGTTTCTTGATGCTCCAGAGTTACCTTGGTTGAAAAGCAATGCTCCTGCGACTCCAAAATGTTTCTAGGGAAAATATTTTTTTCCCACCAAAATTTTTGATGACCCCGGGGTCATTGTTTTTCTGGCCTGAAACCCATTTTTCCAGGATCGCACAAATCCTCTCCCAATCAAGTTTCTTGATGCTCCAGAGTTACCTTGGTTGAAAAGCAATGCTCCTGCTACTCCAAAATGTTTCTAGGGAAAATATATTTTTTCCACCAAAATTTTTGATGACCCCGGGGTCATGGTTATTGTGGCCTGAAACCCATTTTTCCAGGATTGCACAAATCCTCTCCCAATCAACTTTCTTGATGCTCCAGAGTTTCCTTGGTTGACAAGCAATGCTCCTGCTACTCCAAAATGTTGCTAGGCAAAATATTTTTTTTCCACCAAAATTTTTGATGACCCCGGGGTCATCGTTTTTCTGGCCTGAAACCCATTTTTCCAGGATCGCACAAATCCTCTCCCAATCAACTTTCTTGATGCTCCAGAGTTTCCTTGGGTGACAAGCTATGCTCCTGCTACACCAAAAATTTTCTAGGCAAAATATTTTCTTTCATCAATTTTTTGATGACCCCGGGGTCATCGTTTTTCTGGCCTGAAACCCAGTTTTCCAGGATCGCACAAATCCTCTCCCAATCAAGTTTCTTGATGCTCCAGAGTTTCCTTGGTTGACAAGCAATGCTCCTGCTACTCCAAAATGTTTCTAGGGAAAATATATTTTTTCCACCAAAATATTTGATGACCCCGGGGTCATGGTTTCTCTGGCCTGAAACCCATTTTTCCAGGAATGCACAAATCCTCTCCCAATCAACTTTCTTGATGCTCCAGTGTTTCCTTGGGTGACAAACAATGCTCCTGCTACACCAAAATGTTGCTAGGCAAAATATTTTTTTTCCACCAAAATTTTTGATGACCCCGGGGTCATGGTTTTTCTGGCCTAAAACCCATTTTTCCAGGATCGCACAAATCCTCTCCCAATCAACTTTCTTGATGCTCCAGAGTTTCCTTGGGTGACAAGCAATGCTCCTGCTACACCAAAATGTTTCTAGGCAAAATATTTTTTTTCACCAATTTTTTGATGACCCCGGGGTCATCGTTTTTCTGGCCTGAAACCCATTTTTCCAGGATCGCACAAATCCTCTCCCAATCAACTTTCTTGATGCTCCAGAGTTTCCTTGGGTGACAAGCTATGCTCCTGCTACACCAAAATGTTTCTAGGCAAAATATTTTCTTTCACCAATTTTTTGATGACCCCGGGGTCATCGTTTTTCTGGCCTGTACCCCTTTTTCCAGGATCGCACAAATCCTCTTCCAATCAACTTTCTTGATGCTCCAGATTTTCCTTGGGTGACAAACAATGCTCCTGCTACACCAAAATGTTTCTAGGCAAAATATTTTTTTTCACCAATTTTTTGATTACCCCGGGGTCATCGTTTTTCTGGCCTGAAACCCATTTTTCCAAGATCGCACAAATCCTCTCCCAATCAACTTTCTTGATGCTCCAGAGTTTCCTTGGGTGACAAGCTATGCTCCTGCTACACCAAAATGTTTCTAGGCAAAATATTTTCTTTCACCAATTTTTTGATGACCCCGGGGTCATCGTTTTTCTGGCCTGAAACCCATTTTTCCAGGATCGCACAAATCCTCTCCCAATCAAGCTTCTTGATGCTCCAGGGGTACCTTGTTCGACAAGCAATGCTCCTGCTACTCCAAAATGTTTCTAGGCAAAATATTTTTTTTCCACCAAAATTTTTGATGACCCCAGGGTCATGGTTTTTCTGGCCTAAAACCCATTTTTCCAGGATCGCACAAATCCTCTCCCAATCAAGTTTCTTGATGCTCCAGAGTTTCCTTGGGTGACAAGCAATGCTCCTGCTACACCAAAATGTTTCTAGGCAAAATATTTTTTTCCCACCAAAATTTTTGATGACCCCGGGGTCATGGTTTTTCTGGCCTGAAACCCATTTTTCCAGGATCGCTCAAATCCTCTTCCAATCAACTTTCTTGATGCTCCAGAGTTTCCTTGGGTGACAAACAATGCTCCTGCTACACCAAAATGTTTCTAGGCAAAATATTTTTTTTCATCAATTTTTTAATGACCCCGGGGTCATCGTTTTTCTGGCCTGAAACCCATTTTTCCAGGATCGCTCAAATCCTCTTCCAATCAAGTTTCTTGATGCTCCAGAGTTTCCTTGGGTGACAAACAATGCTCCTGCTACACCAAAATGTTGCTAGGCAAAATATTTTTTTTCCACCAAAATTTTTGATGACCCCGGGGTCATGGTTTTTCTGGCCTAAAACCCATTTTTCCAGGAATGCACAAATCCTCTCCCAATCAACTTTCTTGATGCTCCAGAGTTTCCTTGGGTGACAAACAATGCTCCTGCTACACCAAAATGTTGCTAGGCAAAATATTTGTTTTCCACCAAAATTTTTGATGGCCCCGGGGTCATGGTTTTTCTGGCCTAAAACCCATTTCTCCAGGATCGCACAAATCCTCTCCCAATCAACTTTCTTGATGCTCCAGAGTTTCCTTGGGTGACAAGCAATGCTCCTGCTACACCAAAATGTTTCTAGGCAAAATATTTTTTTTCACCAATTTTTTGATGACCCCGGGGTCATCGTTTTTCTGGCCTGAAACCCATTTTTCCAGGATCGCACAAATCCTCTCCCAATCAACTTTCTTGATGCTCCAGAGTTTCCTTGGGTGACAAGCTATGCTCCTGCTACACCAAAAAGTTTCTAGGCAAAATATTTTCTTTCACCAATTTTTTGATGACCCCGGGGTCATCGTTTTTCTGGCCTGTACCCATTTTTCCAGGATCGCACAAATCCTCTTCCAATCAACTTTCTTGATGCTCCAGATTTTCCTTGGGTGACAAACAATGCTCCTGCTACACCAAAATGTTTCTAGGCAAAATATTTTTTTTCACCAATTTTTTGATTACCCCGGGGTCATCGTTTTTCAGGCCTGAAACCCATTTTTCCAGGATCGCACAAATCCTCTCCCAATCAACTTTCTTGATGCTCCAGAGTTTCCTTGGGTGACAAGCTATGCTCCTGCTACACCAAAAAGTTTCTAGGCAAAATATTTTCTTTCACCAATTTTTTGATGACCCCGGGGTCATTGTTTTTCTGGCCTGAAACCCATTTTTCCAGGATCGCACAAATCCTCTCCCAATCAAGTTTCTTGATGCTCCAGAGTTACCTTGGTTGACAAGCAATGCTCCTGCTACTCCAAAATGTTTCTAGGGAAAATATATTTTTTCCACCAAAATTTTTGATGACCCCGGGGTCATGGTTATTCTGGCCTGAAACCCATTTTTCCAGGATTGCACAAATCCTCTCCCAATCAACTTTCTTGATGCTCCAGAGTTTCCTTGGTTGACAAGCAATGCTCCTGCTACTCCAAAATGTTGCTAGGCAAAATATTTTTTTTCCACCAAAATTTTTGATGACCCCGGGGTCATGGTTTTTTTTGGCCTAAAACCCATTTTTCCAGGATCGCACAAATCCTCTCCCAATCAACTTTCTTGATGCTCCAGAGTTTCCTTGGGTGACAAGCAATGCTCCTGCTACACCAAAATGTTTCTAGGCAAAATATTTTTTTTCACCAATTTTTTGATGACCCCGGGGTTATGGTTTTTCTGGCCTGAAACCCATTTTTCCAGGATCGCACAAATCCTCTCCCAATCAACTTTCTTGATGCTCCAGAGTTTCCTTGGGTGACAAGCTATGCTCCTGCTACACCAAAATGTTTCTAGGCAAAATATTTTCTTTCACCAATTTTTTGATGACCCCGGGGTCATCGTTTTTCTGGCCTGAAACCCATTTTTCCAGGATCGCACAAATCCTCTCCCAGTCAAGTTTCTTGATGCTCCAGAGTTACCTTGGTTGACAAGCAATGCTCCTGCTACTCCAAAATGTTTCTAGGGAAAATATATTTTTTCCACCAAAATTTTTGATGACCCCGGGGTCATGGTTTTTCTGGCCTGAAACCCATTTTTCCAGGATCGCACAAATCCTCTTCCAATCAAGTTTCTTGATGCTCCAGAGTTTCCTTGGGTGACAAACAATGCTCCTGCTACACCAAAATGTTGCTTGGCAAAATATTTTTTTTCACCTATTTTTTGATGACCCCGCGGTCATCGTTTTCCTGGCCTGAAACCCATTTTTCCAGGATCGCACAAATCCTCTCCCAATCAAGTTTCTTGATGCTCCAGAGTTACCTTGGTTGACAAGCAATGCTCCTGCTACTCCAAAATGTTTCTAGGCAAAATATTTTTTTCCCACCATAATTTTTGATGACCCCGGGTTCATGGTTTTTCTGGAATGAAAACCATTTTTCCAGGATCGCACAAATCCTCTTCCAATCAAGTTTCTTGATGCTCCAGAGGTACCTTGGTTGACAAGCAATGCTCCTGCTACTCCAAAATGTTTCTAGGCAAAATATTTTTTTCCCACCAAAATTTTTGATGACCCCGGGGTCATGGTTTTTCTGGCCTAAAACCCATTTTTCCAGGATCGCACAAATACTCTCCCAATCAACTTTCTTGATGCTCCAGAGTTTCCTTGGGTGACAAGCAATGCTCCTGCTACACCAAAATGTTTCTAGGCAAAATATTTTTTTTCACCAATTTTTTGATGACCCCGGGGTCATCGTTTTTCTGGCCTGAAACCCATTTTTCCAGGATCGAACAAATCCTCTCCCAATCAACTTTCTTGATGCTCCAGAGTTTCCTTGGGTGACAAGCTATGCTCCTGCTACACCAAAATGTTTCTAGCCAAATTTTTTTTTTTCCACCAATTTTTTGATGACCCCGGGGTCATCGTTTTTCTGGCCTGAAACCAATTTTTCCAGGATCGCACAAATCCTCTCCCAATCAAGTTTCTTGATGCTCCAGAGTTTCCTTGGGTGACAAGCAATGCTCCTGCTACACCAAAATGTTTCTAGGCAAAATATTTTTTTTCACCAATTTTTTGATGACCCCGGGGTCATCGTTTTTCTGGCCTGAAACCTAATTTTCCAGGATCACACAAATCCTCTCCCAATCAACTTTCTTGATGCTCCAGAGTTTCCTTGGGTGACAAGCTATGCTCCTGCTACACCAAAATGTTTCTAGGCAAAATACTTTCTTTCACCAAAATTTTTGATGACCCCGGGGTCATGGTTTTTCTGGCCTGAAACCCATTTTTCCAGGATCGCACAAATCCTCTCCCAATCAAGTTTCTTGATGCTCCAGAGTTACCTTGGTTGACAAGCAATGCTCCTGCTACTCCAAAATGTTTCTAGGCAAAATATTTTTTTCCCACCAAAATTTTTGATGACCCCGGGGTCATCGTTTTTTTGGCATGAATCCCATTTTTCCAGAATCGCACAAATCCTCTTCCAATCAAGTTTCTTGATGCTCCTGAGGTACCTTGGTTGACAAGCAATGCTCCTTCTACTCCAAAATGTTTCTAGGCAAAATATTTTTTTCCCACCAAAATTTTTGATGACCCCAGGGTCATCGTTTTTCTGGCCTGAAACCCATTTTTCCAGTATCGCACAAATCCTCACCCAATCAAGTTTCTTGATGCTCCAGAGTTACCTTGGTTGACAAGCAATGCTCCTGCTACTCCAAAATGTTTCTAGGGAAAATATATTTTTTCCACCAAAATTTTTGATGACCCCGGGGTCATGGTTTTTCTGGCCTGAAACCCATTTTTTCAGGAATGCACAAATGCTCTCCCAATCAACTTTCTTGATGCTCCAGAGTTTCCTTGGGTGACAAACAATGCTCCTGCTACACCAAAATGTTGCTAGCCAAAATATTTTTTTCCTACCAAAATTTTTGATGACCCCGGGGTCATGGTTTTTCTGGCCTAAAACCCATTTTTCCAGGATCGCACAAATGCTCTCCCAATCAACTTTCTTGATGCTCCAGAGTTTCCTTGGGTGACAAGCAATGCTCCTGCTACACCAAAATGTTTCTAGGCAAAATATTTTTTTTCACCAATTTTTTGATGACCCCGGGGTTATGGTTTTTCTGGCCTGAAACCCATTTTTCCAGGATCGCACAAATCCTCTCCCAATCAACTTTCTTGATGCTCCAGAGTTTCCTTGGGTGACAAGCTATGCTCCTGCTACACCAAAATGTTTCTACGCAAAATTTTTTCTTTCACCAATTTTTTGATGACCCCGGGGTCATCGTTTTTCTGGCCTGAAACCCATTTTTCCAGGATCGCACAAATCCTCTCCCAATCAAGTTTCTTGATGCTCCGGAGTTACCTTGGTTGACAAGCAATGCTCCTGCTACTCCAAAATGTTTCTTGGGAAAATATATTTTTTCCACCAAAATTTTTGATGACCCCGGGGTCATGGTTTTTCTGGCCTGAAACCCATTTTTCCAGGATCGCACAAATCCTCTTCCAATCAAGTTTCTTGATGCTCCAGAGTTTCCTTGGGTGACAAACAATGCTCCTGCTACACCAAAATGTTGCTTGGCAAAATATTTTTTTTCACCTATTTTTTGATGACCCCGCGGTCATCGTTTTCCTGGCCTGAAACCCATTTTTCCAGGATCGCACAAATCCTCTCCCAATCAAGTTTCTTGATGCTCCAGAGTTACCTTGGTTGACAAGCAATGCTCCTGCTACTCCAAAATGTTTCTAGGCAAAATATTTTTTTCCCACCATAATTTTTGATGACTCCGGGTTCATGGTTTTTCTGGCCTGAAACCCATTTTTCCAGGATCGCACAAATCCTCTTCCAATCAAGTTTCTTGATGCTCCAGAGGTACCTTGGTTGACAAGCAATGCTCCTGCTACTCCAAAATGTTTCTAGGCAAAATATTTTTTTCCCACCAAAATTTTTGATAACCCCGGGGTCATGGTTTTTCTGGCCTAAAACCCATTTTTCCAGGATCGAACAAATCCTCTCCCAATCAACTTTCTTGATGCTCCAGAGTTTCCTTGGGTGACAAGCTATGCTCCTGCTACACCAAAATGTTTCTACCCAAATTTTTTTTTTTTCACCAATTTTTTGATGACCCTGGGGTCATCGTTTTTCTGGCCTGAAACCAATTTTTCCAGGATCGCACAAATCCTCTCCCAATCAAGTTTCTTGATGCTCCAGAGTTTCCTTGGGTGACAAGCAATGCTCCTGCTACACCAAAATATTTCTAGGCAAAATATTTTTTTTCACCAATTTTTTGATGACCCCGGGGTCATCGTTTTTCTGGCCTGAAACCCATTTTTCCAGGATCACACAAATCCTCTCCCAATCAACTTTCTTGATGTTCCAGTGTTTCCTTGAGTGAAAAGCTATGCTCCTGCTACACCAAAATGTTTCTAGGCAAAATATTTTCTTTCACCAATTTTTTGATGACCCCGGGGTCATCGTTTTTCTGGCCTGTACCAATTTTTCCAGAATCGCACAAATCCTCTCCCAATCAACTTTCTTGATGCTCCAGAGTTTCCTTGGGTGACAAGCAATGCTCCTGCTACACCAAAATATTTCTAGGCAAAATATTTTTTTTCACCAATTTTTTGATGACCCCGGGGTCATCGTTTTTCTGGCCTGAAACCCATTTTTCCAGGATCACACAAATCCTCTCCCAATCAACTTTCTTGATGTTCCAGTGTTTCCTTGGGTGACAAGCTATGCTCCTGCTACACCAAAATGTTTCTAGGCAAAATATTTTTTTCCCTACAAAATTTTTGATGACACCGGGGTCATCGTTTTTCTGGCCTGAAACCCATTTTTCTAGAATCGCACAAATCCTCTTCCAATCAAGTTTCTTGATGATCCAGAGATACCTTGGTTGACAAGCAATGCTCCTGCTACTCCAAAATGTTTCTAGGCAAAATATTTTTTTCCCACCAAAATTTTTGATGACGCCGGGGTCATCGTTTTTCTGGCCTGAAACCCATTTTTCCAGGATCGCACAAATCCTCTTCCAATCAAGTTTCTTGATGCTCCAGAGGTACCTTGGTTGACAAGCAATGCTCCTGCTAATCCAAAATGTTTCTAGGCAAAATATTTTTTTTCTACCAAAATTTTTGATGACCCCGGGGTCTTGGTTTTTCTGGCCTAAAACCCATTTTTCCAGGATCGCACAAATCCTCTCCCAATCAACTTTCTTGATGCTCCAGAGTTTCCTTGGGTGACAAGCAATGCTCCTGCTACACCAAAATTTTTCTAGGCAAAATATTTTTTTTCACCAATTTTTTGATGACCCCGGGGTCATCGTTTTTCTGGCCTGAAACCCATTTTTCCAGGATCGCACAAATCCTCTCCCAATCAACTTTCTTGATGCTCCAGAGTTTCCATGGGTGACAAGCTATGCTCCTGCTACACCAAAATGTTCCTAGTCAAAATATTTTCTTTCACCAATTTTTTGATGACCCCGGGGTCATCGTTTTTCTGGCCTGTAACCATTTTTCCAGGATCGCACAAATCCTCTCCCAATCAAGTTTCTTGATGCTCCAGAGTTACCTTGGTTGACAAGCAATGCTCCTGCTACTCCAAAATGTTTCTAGGGAAAATATATTTTTTCCACCAAAATTTTTGATGACCCCGGGGTCATGGTTATTCTGGCCTGAAACCCATTTTTCCAGGATTGCACAAATCCTCTCCCAATCAACTTTCTTGATGCTCCAGAGTTTCCTTGGTTGACAAGCAATGCTCCTGCTACTCCAAAATGTTGCTAGGCAAAATATTTTTTTTCCACCAAAATTTTTGATGACCCCGGGGTCATGGTTTTTTTTGGCCTAAAACCCATTTTTCCAGGATCGCACAAATCCTCTCCCAGTCAAGTTTCTTGATGCTCCAGAGTTACCTTGGTTGACAAGCAATGCTCCTGCTACTCCAAAATGTTTCTAGGGAAAATATATTTTTTCCACCAAAATTTTTGATGACCCCGGGGTCATGGTTTTTCTGGCCTGAAACCCATTTTTCCAGGATCGCACAAATCCTCTTCCAATCAAGTTTCTTGATGCTCCAGAGTTTCCTTGGGTGACAAACAATGCTCCTGCTACACCAAAATGTTGCTTGGCAAAATATTTTTTTTCACCTATTTTTTGATGACCCCGCGGTCATCGTTTTCCTGGCCTGAAACCCATTTTTCCAGGATCGCACAAATCCTCTCCCAATCAAGTTTCTTGATGCTCCAGAGTTACCTTGGTTGACAAGCAATGCTCCTGCTACTCCAAAATGTTTCTAGGCAAAATATTTTTTTCCCACCATAATTTTTGATGACCCCGGGTTCATGGTTTTTCTGGCCTGAAACCCATTTTTCCAGGATCGCACAAATCCTCTTCCAATCAAGTTTCTTGATGCTCCAGAGGTACCTTGGTTGACAAGCAATGCTCCTGCTACTCCAAAATGTTTCTAGGCAAAATATTTTTTTCCCACCAAAATTTTTGATGACCCCGGGGTCATGGTTTTTCTGGCCTAAAACCCATTTTTCCAGGATCGCACAAATACTCTCCCAATCAACTTTCTTGATGCTCCAGAGTTTCCTTGGGTGACAAGCAATGCTCCTGCTACACCAAAAAGTTTCTAGGCAAAATATTTTTTTTCACCAATTTTTTGATGACCCCGGGGTCATCGTTTTTCTGGCCTGAAACCCATTTTTCCAGGATCGAACAAATCCTCTCCCAATCAACTTTCTTGATGCTCCAGAGTTTCCTTGGGTGACAAGCTATGCTCCTGCTACACCAAAATGTTTCTAGCCAAATTTTTTTTTTTTCACCAATTTTTTGATGACCCCGGGGTCATCGTTTTTCTGGCCTGAAACCAATTTTTCCAGGATCGCACAAATCCTCTCCCAATCAAGTTTCTTGATGCTCCAGAGTTTCCTTGGGTGACAAGCAATGCTCCTGCTACACCAAAATGTTTCTAGGCAAAATATTTTTTTTCACCAATTTTTTGATGACCCCGGGGTCATCGTTTTTCTGGCCTGAAACCTAATTTTCCAGGATCACACAAATCCTCTCCCAATCAACTTTCTTGATGCTCCAGAGTTTCCTTGGGTGACAAGCTATGCTCCTGCTACACCAAAATGTTTCTAGGCAAAATACTTTCTTTCACCAAAATTTTTGATGACCCCGGGGTCATGGTTGTTCTGGCCTGAAACCCATTTTTCCAGGTTCGCACAAATCCTCTCCCAATCAAGTTTCTTGATGCTCCAGAGTTACCTTGGTTGACAAGCAATGCTCCTGCTACTCCAAAATGTTTCTAGGCAAAATATTTTTTTCCCACCAAAATTTTTGATGACCCCGGGGTCATCGTTTTTTTGGCATGAATCCCATTTTTCCAGAATCGCACAAATCCTCTTCCAATCAAGTTTCTTGATGCTCCTGAGGTACCTTGGTTGAAAAGCAATGCTCCTGCTACTCCAAAATGTTTCTAGGCAAAATATTTTTTTCCCACCAAAATTTTTGATGACCCCAGGGTCATCGTTTTTCTGGCCTGAAATCCATTTTTCCAGGATCGAACAAATCCTCTTCCAATCAAGTTTCTTGATGCTCCAGAGTTACCTTGGTTGACAAGCAATGCTCCTGCTACTCCAAAATGTTTCTAGGGAAAATATATTTTTTTCAACAAAATTTTTGATGACCCCGGGGTCATGGTTTTTCTGGCCTGAAACCCATTTTTCCAGGATCGCACAAATCCTCTCCCAATCAAGTTTCTTGATGCTCCAGAGTTACCTTGGTTGACAAGCAATGCTCCTGCTACTCCAAAATGTTTCTAGGGAAAATATATTTTTTCCACCAAAATTTTTGATGACCCCGGGGTCATGGTTTTTCTGGCCTGAAACCCATTTTTTCAGGAATGCACAAATGCTCTCCCAATCAACTTTCTTGATGCTCCAGAGTTTCCTTGGGTGACAAACAATGCTCCTGCTACACCAAAATGTTGCTAGCCAAAATATTTTTTTCCTACCAAAATTTTTGATGACCCCGGGGTCATGGTTTTTCTGGCCTAAAACCCATTTTTCCAGGATCGCACAAATGCTCTCCCAATCAACTTTCTTGATGCTCCAGAGTTTCCTTGGGTGACAAGCAATGCTCCTGCTACACCAAAATGTTTCTAGGCAAAATATTTTTTTTCACCAATTTTTTGATGACCCCGGGGTCATCGTTTTTCTGGCCTGAAACCCATTTTTCCAGGATCGCACAAATCCTCTCCCAATCAACTTTCTTGATGCTCCAGAGTTTCCTTGAGTGAAAAGCTATGCTCCTGCTACACCAAAATGTTTCTAGGCAAAATATTTTCTTTCACCAATTTTTTGATGACCCCGGGGTCATCGTTTTTCTGGCCTGTACCAATTTTTCCAGGATCGCACAAATCCTCTCCCAATCAACTTTCTTGATGCTCCAGAGTTTCCTTGGGTGACAAGCAATGCTCCTGCTACACCAAAATGTTTCTAGGCAAAATATTTTTTTTCACCAATTTTTTGATGACCCCGGGGTCATCGTTTTTCTGGCCTGAAACCCATTTTTCCAGGATCACACAAATCCTCTCCCAATCAACTTTCTTGATGTTCCAGTGTTTCCTTGGGTGACAAGCTATGCACCTGCTACACCAAAATGTTTCTAGGCAAAATATTTTTTTCCCTACAAAATTTTTGATGACCCCGGGGTCATCGTTTTTCTGGCCTGAAACCCATTTTTCTAGAATCGCACAAATCCTCTTCCAATCAAGTTTCTTGATGATCCAGAGGTACCTTGGTTGACAAGCAATGCTCCTGCTACTCCAAAATGTTTCTAGGCAAAATATTTTTTTCCCACCAAAATTTTTGATGACCCCGGGGTCATCGTTTTTCTGGCCTGAAACCCATTTTTCCAGGATCGCACAAATCCTCTTCCAATCAAGTTTCTTGATGCTCCAGAGGTACCTTGGTTGACAAGCAATGCTCCTGCTACTCCAAAATGTTTCTAGGCAAAATATTTTTTTTCCACCAAAATTTTTGATGACCCCGGGGTCTTGGTTTTTCTGGCCTAAAACCCATTTTTCCAGGATCGCACAAATCCTCTCCCAATCAACTTTCTTGATGCTCCAGAGTTTCCTTGGGTGACAAGCAATGCTCCTGCTACACCAAAATGTTTCTAGGCAAAATATTTTTTTTCACCAATTTTTTGATGACCCCGGGGTCATCGTTTTTCTGGCCTGAAACCCATTTTTCCAGGATCGCACAAATCCTCTCCTAATCAACTTTCTTGATGCTCCAGAGTTTCCATGGGTGACAAGCTATGCTCCTGCTACACCAAAATGTTCCTAGGCAAAATATTTTCTTTCACCAATTTTTTGATGACCCCGGGGTCATCGTTTTTCTGGCCTGTACCCATTTTTCCAGGATCGCACAAATCCTCTCCCAATCAAGTTTCTTGATGCTCCAGAGTTACCTTGGTTGACAAGCAATGCTCCTGCTACTCCAAAATGTTTCTAGGGAAAATATATTTTTTCCACCAAAATTTTTGATGACCCCGGGGTCATGGTTTTTCTGGCCTGAAACCCATTTTTCCAGGATCGCACAAATCCTCTCCCAATCAACTTTCTTGATGCTCCAGAGTTTCCTTGGGTGACAAACAATGCTCCTGCTACTCCAAAATGTTGCTAGGCAAAATATTTTCTTTCACCAATTTTTTGATGACCCCGGGGTCATCGTTTTTCTGGCCTGAAACCCATTTTTCCAGGATCGCACAAATCCTCTCCCAATCAACTTTCTTGAAGCTCCAGAGTTACCTTGGTTGACAAGCAATGCTCCTGCTACTCCAAAATGTTTCTAGGGAAAATATATTTTTTCCACCAAAATTTTTGATGACCCCGGGGTCATGGTTTTTCTGGCCTGAAACCCATTTTTCCAGGAATGCACAAATCCTCTCCCAATCAACTTTCTTGATGCTCCAGAGTTTCCTTGGGTGACAAACAATGCTCCTGCTACACCAAAATGTTGCTAGGCAAAATATTTTTTTTCCACCAAAATTTTTGATGACCCCGGGGTCATGGTTTTTTGGCCTAAAACCCATTTTTCCAGGATCGCACAAATCCTCTCCCAATCAACTTTCTTGATGCTCCAGAGTTTCCTTGGGTGACAAGCTATGCTCCTGCTACACCAAAATGTTTCTAGGCAAAATACTTTCTTTCACCAAAATTTTTGATGACCCCGGGGTCATGGTTTTTCTGGCCTGAAACCCATTTTTCCAGGATCGCACAAATCCTCTCCCAATCAAGTTTCTTGATGCTCCAGAGTTACCTTGGTTGACAAGCAATGCTCCTGCTACTCCAAAATGTTTCTAGGCAAAATATTTTTTTCCCACCAAAATTTTTGATGACCCCGGGGTCATCGTTTTTTTGGCATGAATCCCATTTTTCCAGAATCGCACAAATCCTCTTCCAATCAAGTTTCTTGATGCTCCTGAGGTACCTTGGTTGAAAAGCAATGCTCCTGCTACTCCAAAATGTTTCTAGGCAAAATATTTTTTTCCCACCAAAATTTTTGATGACCCCAGGGTCATCGTTTTTCTGGCCTGAAATCCATTTTTCCAGGATCGAACAAATCCTCTTCCAATCAAGTTTCTTGATGCTCCAGAGTTACCTTGGTTGACAAGCAATGCTCCTGCTACTCCAAAATGTTTCTAGGGAAAATATATTTTTTCAACAAAATTTTTGATGACCCCGGGGTCATGGTTTTTCTGGCCTGAAACCCATTTTTCCAGGATCGCACAAATCCTCTCCCAATCAAGTTTCTTGATGCTCCAGAGTTACCTTGGTTGACAAGCAATGCTCCTGCTACTCCAAAATGTTTCTAGGGAAAATATATTTTTTCCACCAAAATTTTTGATGACCCCGGGGTCATGGTTTTTCTGGCCTGAAACCCATTTTTTCAGGAATGCACAAATGCTCTCCCAATCAACTTTCTTGATGCTCCAGAGTTTCCTTGGGTGACAAACAATGCTCCTGCTACACCAAAATGTTGCTAGCCAAAATATTTTTTTCCTACCAAAATTTTTGATGACCCCGGGGTCATGGTTTTTCTGGCCTAAAACCCATTTTTCCAGGATCGCACAAATCCTCTCCCAATCAACTTTCTTGATGCTCCAGAGTTTCCTTGGGTGACAAGCAATGCTCCTGCTACACCAAAATGTTTCTAGGCAAAATATTTTTTTTCACCAATTTTTTGATGACCCCGGGGTCATCGTTTTTCTGGCCTGAAACCCATTTTTCCAGGATCGCACAAATCCTCTCCCAATCAACTGTCTTGATGCTCCAGAGTTTCCTTGAGTGAAAAGCTATGCTCCTGCTACACCAAAATGTTTCTAGGCAAAATATTTTCTTTCACCAATTTTTTGATGACCCCGGGGTCATCGTTTTTCTGGCCTGTACCAATTTTTCCAGGATCGCACAAATCCTCTCCCAATCAACTTTCTTGATGCTCCAGAGTTTCCTTGGGTGACAAGCAATGCTCCTGCTACACCAAAATGTTTCTAGGCAAAATATTTTTTTTCACCAATTTTTTGATGACCCCGGGGTCATCGTTTTTCTGGCCTGAAACCCATTTTTCCAGGATCACACAAATCCTCTCCCAATCAACTTTCTTGATGTTCCAGTGTTTCCTTGGGTGACAAGCTATGCACCTGCTACACCAAAATGTTTCTAGGCAAAATATTTTTTTCCCTACAAAATTTTTGATGACCCCGGGGTCATCGTTTTTCTGGCCTGAAACCCATTTTTCTAGAATCGCACAAATCCTCTTCCAATCAAGTTTCTTGATGATCCAGAGGTACCTTGGTTGACAAGCAATGCTCCTGCTACTCCAAAATGTTTCTAGGCAAAATATTTTTTTCCCACCAAAATTTTTGATGACCCCGGGGTCATCGTTTTTCTGGCCTGAAACCCATTTTTCCAGGATCGCACAAATCCTCTCCCAATCAACTTTCTTGATGCTCCAGAGTTTCCTTGGGTGACAAGCAATGCTCCTGCTACACCAAAATGTTTCTAGGCAAAATATTTTTTTTCACCAATTTTTTGATGACCCCGGGGTCATCGTTTTTCTGGCCTGAAACCCATTTTTCCAGGATCGCACAAATCCTCTCCTAATCAACTTTCTTGATGCTCCAGAGTTTCCATGGGTGACAAGCTATGCTCCTGCTACACCAAAATGTTCCTAGGCAAAATATTTTCTTTCACCAATTTTTTGATGACCCCGGGGTCATCGTTTTTCTGGCCTGAAACCCATTTTTCCAGGAATGCACAAATCCTCTCCCAATCAACTTTCTTGATGCTCCAGAGTTTCCTTGGGTGACAAACAATGCTCCTGCTACACCAAAATGTTGCTAGGCAAAATATTTTTTTTCACCAATTGTTTGATGACCCCGGGTTCATTATTTTTCTGGCCTGAAACCCATTTTTCCAGGATCGCACAAATCCTCTCCCAATCAAGTTTCTTGATGCTCCAGAGTTACCTTGGTTGACAAGCAATGCTCCTGCTACTCCAAAATGTTTCTAGGGAAAATATATTTTTTCCACCAAAATTTTTGATGACCCCGGGGTCATGGTTATTCTGGCCTGAAACCCATTTTTCCAGGATTGCACAAATCCTCTCCCAATCAACTTTCTTGATGCTCCAGAGTTTCCTTGGTTGACAAGCAATGCTCCTGCTACTCCAAAATGTTGCTAGGCAAAATATTTTTTTTCCACCAAAATTTTTGATGAACCCGGGGTCATGGTTTTTTTTGGCCTAAAACCCATTTTTCCAGGATCGCACAAATCCTCTCCCAATCAACTTTCTTGATGCTCCAGAGTTTCCTTGGGTGACAAGCAATGCTCCTGCTACACCAAAATGTTTCTAGGCAAAATATTTTTTTTCACCAATTTTTTGATGACCCCGGGGTCATGGTTTTTCTGGCCTGAAACCCATTTTTCCAGGATCGCACAAATCCTCTCCCAATCAACTTTCTTGATGCTCCAGAGTTTCCTTGGGTGACAAGCTATGCTCCTGCTACTCCAAAATGTTTCTAGGCAAAATATTTTTTTCCCACCAAAATTTTTGATGACCCCGGAGTCATCGTTTTTCTGGCCTGAATCCCATTTTTCCAGAATCGCACAAATCCTCTTCCAATCAAGTTTCTTGATGCTCCTGAGGTACCTTGCTTGACAAGCAATGCTCCTGCTACTCCAAAATGTTTCTAGGCAAAATATTTTTTTCCCACCAAAATTTTTGATGACCCCAGGGTCATCGTTTTTCTGGCCTGAAATCCATTTTTCCAGGATCGAACAAATCCTCTCCCAATCAACTTTCTTGATGCTCCAGAGTTTCCTTGGGTGACAAGCTACGCTCCTGCTACACCAAAATGTTTCTAGGCAAAATATTTTCTTTCACCAATTTTTTGATGACCCCGGGGTCATTGTTTTTCTGGCCTGAAACCCATTTTTCCAGGATCGCACAAATCCTCTCCCAATCAAGTTTCTTGATGCTCCAGAGTTACCTTGGTTGACAAGCAATGCTCCTGCTACTCCAAAATGTTTCTAGGGAAAATAGATTTTTTTCCACCAAAATTTTTGATGACCCCGGGGTCATGGTTTTTCTGGCCTGAAACCCATTTTTCCAGGAATGCACAAATCCTCTCCCAATCAACTTTCTTGATGCTCCAGAGTTTCCTTGTTTGACAAACAATGCTCATGCTACACCAAAATGTTGCTAGGCAAATATTTTTTTCCCACCAAAATTTTTGATGACCCCGGGGTCATCGTTTTTCTGGCCTGAAACCTATTTTTCCAGGATCGCACAAATCCTCTCCCAATCAACTTTCTTGATGCTCCAGAGTTTCCTTGGGTGACAAGCTATGCTCCTGCTACACCAAAATGTTTCTAGGCAAAATATTTTTTTCCCACCAAAATTTTTGATGACCCCGGTGTCATCGTTTTTCTGGCCTGAAACCCATTTTTCCAGAATCACACAAATCCTCTTCCAATCAAGTTTCTTGATGCTCCAGAGTTACCTTGGTTGACAAGCAATGCTCCTGCTACTCCAAAATGTTTCTAGGCAAAATATTTTTTTCCCACCAAAATTTTTGATGACCCCAGGGTCATCGTTTTTCTGGCCTGAAATCCATTTTTCCAGGATCGAACAAATCCTCTTCCAATCATGTTTCTTGATGCTCCAGAGATACCTTGGTTGACAAGCAATGCTCCTGCTACTCCAAAACGTTTCTAGGGAAAATATGTTTTTTCCACCAAAATTTTTGATGACCCCGGGGTCATGGTTTTTCTGGCCTGAAACCCATTTTTCCAGGATCGCACAAATCCTCTTCCAATCAAATTTCTTGATGCTCCAGAGTTTCCTTGGGTGACAAACAATGCTCCTGCTACACCAAAATGTTGCTAGGCAAAATATTTTTTTTCACCAATTGTTTGATGACCCCGGGGTCATGGTTTTTCTGGCCTGAAACCCATTTTTCCAGGATCGCACAAATCCTCTTCCAATCAAGTTTCTTGATGCTCCAGAGTTTCCTTGGGTAACAAACAATGCTGCTGCTACACCAAAATGTTGCTTGGCAAAATATTTTTTTTCACCTATTTTTTGATGACCCCGCGGTCATCGTTTTCCTGGCCTGAAACCCATTTTTCCAGGATCGCACAAATCCTCTCCCAATCAACTTTCCTGATGCTCCAGAGTTACCTTGGTTGACAAGCAATGCTCCTGCTACTCCAAAATGTTTCTAGGCAAAATATTTTTTTCCCTCCAAAATTTTGATAACCCCGGGGTCATGTTTTTTCTGGCCTAAAACCCATTTTTCGAGGATCGCACAAATCCTCTCCCAATCAAGTTTCTTGATGCTCCAGAGGTACCTTGGTTGACAAGCAATGCTCCTGCTACTCCAAAATGTTTCTAGGCAAAATATATTTTTTCCACCAAAATTTTTGATGACCCCGGGGTCATGGTTTTTCTGGCCTGATACCCATTTCCCCAGGATCGCACAAATCCTCTTCCAATCAACTTTCTTGATGCTCCAGAGTTTCCTTGGGTGACAAACAATGCTCCTGCTACACCAAAATGTTTCTAGGCAAAATATTTTCTTTCACCAATTTTTTGATGACCCCGGGGTCATCGTTTTTCTGGCCTGTACCCATTTTTCCAGGATCGCACAAATCCTCTCCCAATCAAGTTTCTTGATGCTCCAGAGTTACCTTGGTTGACAAGCAATGCTCCTGCTACTCCAAAATGTTTCTAGGGAAAATATATTTTTTCCACCAAAATTTTTGATGACCCCGGGGTCATGGTTTTTCTGGCCTGAAACCCATTTTTCCAGGAATGCACAAATCCTCTCCCAATCAACTTTCTTGATGCTCCAGAGTTTCCTTGGGTGACAAACAATGCTCCTGCTACACCAAAATGTTTCTAGGCAAAATATTTTTTTTCACCAATTTTTTGATGAACCCGGGGTCATCGTTTTTCTGGCCTGAAACCCATTTTTCCAGGATCGTACAAATCCTCTCCCAATCAACTTTCTTGATGCTCCAGAGTTTCCTTGGGTGACAAGCAATGCTCCTGCTACACCAAATTGTTTCTAGGCAAAATATTTATTTTCACCAATTTTTTGATGACCCCGGGGTCATGGTTTTTCTGGCCTGAAACCCATTTTTCCAGGATCGCACAAATCCTCTTCCAATCAAATTTCTTGATGCTCCAGAGTTTCCTTGGGTGACAAACAATGCTCCTGCTACACCAAAATGTTGCTAGGCAAAATATTTTTTTTCCACCAAAATTTTGATGACCCCGGGGTCATGGTTTTTTTTGGCATAAAACCCATTTTTCCAGGATCGCACAAATCCTCTCCCAATCAACTTTCTTGATGCTCCAGAGTTACCTTGGTTGACAAGCAATTCTCCTGCTACACCAAAATGTTTATAGGCAAAAAATTTTTTTTCACCAATTTTTTTGATGACGCCGGGGTCATCGTTTTTCTGGCCTGAATCCTATTTTTCCAGGATCGAACAAATCCTCTTCCAATCATGTTTCTTGATGCTCCAGAGATACCTTGGTTGACAAGCAATGCTCCTGCTACTCCAAAATGTTTCTAGGGAAAATATATTTTTTCCACCAAAATTTTTGATGACCCCGGGGTCATGGTTTTTCTGGCCTGAAACCCATTTTTCCAGGATCGCACAAATCCTCTCCCAATCAAGTTTCTTGATGCTCCAGAGTTTCCTTGGGTAACAAACAATGCTCCTGCTACACCAAAATGTTGCTTGGCAAAATATTTTTTTTTCACCTATTTTTTGATGACCCCGCGGTCATCGTTTTCCTGGCCTGAAACCCATTTTTCCAGGATCGCACAAATCCTCTTCCAATCAAGTTTCTTGATGCTCCAGAGTTACCTTGGTTGACAAGCAATGCTCCTGCTACTCCAAAATGTTTCTAGGCAAAATATTTTTTTCCCTCCAAAATTTTTGATAACCCCGGGGTCATGGTTTTTCTGGCCTAAAACCCATTTTTCGAGGATCGCACAAATCCTCTCCCAATCAACTTTCTTGATGCTCCAGAGTTTCCTTGGGTGACAAGCAATGCTCCTGCTACACCAAATGTTTCTAGGCAAAATATTTTTTTCACCAATTTTTTGATGACCCCGGGGTCATCGTTTTTCTGGCCTGAAACCCATTTTTCCAGGATCGAACAAATCCTCTCCCAATCAACTTTCTTGATGCTCCTGAGTTTCCTTGGGTGACAAGCTATGCTCCTGCTACACCAAAATGTTTCTAGGCAAAATACTTTCTTTCACCAAAATTTTTGATGACCCCGGGGTCATGGTTTTTCTGGCCTGATACCCATTTTTCCAGGATCGCACAAATCCTCTTCCAATCAACTTTCTTGATGCTCCAGAGTTTCCTTGGGTGACAAACAATGCTCCTGCTACACCAAAATGTTGCTAGGCAAAATATTTTTTTTCCACCAAAATTTTGATGACCCCGGGGTCATGGTTTTTTTTGGCATAAAACCCATTTTTCCAGGATCGCACAAATCCTCCCCCAATCAACTTTCTTGATGCTCCAGAGTTACCTTGGTTGACAAGCAATGCTCCTGCTACTCCAAAATGTTGCTAGGCAAAATATTTTTTTTCCACCAAAATTTTGATGACCCCGGGGTCATGGTTTTTCTGGCCTGAAACCCATTTTTCTAGGATCGCACAAATCCTCTTCCAATCAACTTTCTTGATGCTCCAGAGTTTCCTTGGGTGACAAACAATGCTCCTGCTACACCAAAATGTTTCTAGGCAAAATATTTTTTTAAACCAATTTTTTGATGACCCCGGGGTCATCGTTTTTCTGGCCTGAAACCCATTTGTCCAGGATCGCACAAATCCTCTCCCAATCAAGTTTCTTGATGCTCCAGAGTTTCTTTGGGTGACAAGCAATTCTCCTGCTACACCAAAATGTTTCTAGGCAAAAAATTTTTTTTCACCAATTTTTTGATGAACCCGGGGTCATCGTTTTTCTGGCCTGAAACCCATTTTTCCAGGATCGCACAAATCCTCTCCCAATCAACTTTCTTGATGCTCCAGAGTTTCCTTGGGTGACAAGCAATGCTCCTGCTACACCAAATTGTTTCTAGGCAAAATATTTTTTTTCACCAATTTTTTGATGACCCCGGGGTCATGGTTTTTCTGGCCTGAAACCCATTTTTCCAGGATCGCACAAATCCTCTTCCAATCAACTTTCTTGATGCTCCAGAGTTTCCTTGGGTGACAAACAATGCTCCTGCTACACCAAAATGTTGCTAGGCAAAATATTTTTTTTTCAACCAAAATTTTTGATGAACCCGGGGTCATGGTTTTTTTTGGCCTAAAACCCATTTTTCCAGGATCGCACAAATCCTCTCCCAATCAACTTTCTTGATGCTCCAGAGTTTCCTTGGGTGACAAGCAATGCTCCTGCTACACCAAAATGTTTCTAGGCAAAATATTTTTTTTCACCAATTTTTTGATGACCCCGGGGTCATGGTTTTTCTGGCCTGAAACCCATTTTTCCAGGATCGCACAAATCCTCTCCCAATCAACTTTCTTGATGCTCCAGAGTTTCCTTGGGTGACAAGCTATGCTCCTGCTACTCCAAAATGTTTCTAGGCAAAATATTTTTTTCCCACCAAAATTTTTGATGACCCCGGAGTCATCGTTTTTCTGGCCTGAATCCCATTTTTCCAGAATCGCACAAATCCTCTTCCAATCAAGTTTCTTGATGCTCCTGAGGTACCTTGCTTGACAAGCAATGCTCCTGCTACTCCAAAATGTTTCTAGGCAAAATATTTTTTTCCCACCAAAATTTTTGATGACACCAGGGTCATCGTTTTTCTGGCCTGAAATCCATTTTTCCAGGATCGAACAAATCCTCTCCCAATCAACTTTCTTGATGCTCCAGAGTTTCCTTGGGTGACAAGCTATGCTCCTGCTACACCAAAATGTTTCTAGGCAAAATATTTTCTTTCACCAATTTTTTGATGACCCCGGGGTCATTGTTTTTCTGGCCTGAAACCCATTTTTCCAGGATCGCACAAATCCTCTCCCAATCAAGTTTCTTGATGCTCCAGAGTTACCTTGGTTGACAAGCAATGCTCCTGCTACTCCAAAATGTTTCTAGGGAAAATAGATTTTTTCCACCAAAATTTTTGATGACCCCGGGGTCATGGTTTTTCTGGCCTGAAACCCATTTTTCCAGGAATGCACAAATCCTCTCCCAATCAACTTTCTTGATGCTCCAGAGTTTCCTTGTTTGACAAACAATGCTCCTGCTACACCAAAATGTTGCTAGGCAAAATATTTTTTTCCCACCAAAATTTTTGATGACCCCGGGGTCATCGTTTTTCTGGCCTGAAACCTATTTTTCCAGGATCGCACAAATCCTCTTCCAATCAAGTTTCTTGATGCTCCAGAGTTTCCTTGGTTGACAAGCAATGCTCCTGCTACTCCAAAATGTTTCTAGGCAAAATATTTTTTTCCCACCAAAATTTTTGATGACCCCAGGGTCATCGTTTTTCTGGCCTGAAATCCATTTTTCCAGGATCGAACAAATCCTCTTCCAATCATGTTTCTTGATGCTCCAGAGATACCTTGGTTGACAAGCAATGCTCCTGCTACTCCAAAATGTTTCTAGGGAAAATATGTTTTTTCCACCAAAATTTTTGATGACCCCGGGGGTCATGGTTTTTCTGGCCTGAAACCCATTTTTCCAGGATCGCACAAATCCTCTTCCAATCAAATTTCTTGATGCTCCAGAGTTTCCTTGGGTGACAAACAATGCTCCTGCTACACCAAAATGTTGCTAGGCAAAATATTTTTTTTCACCAATTGTTTGATGACCCCGGGGTCATGGTTTTTCTGGCCTGAAACCCATTTTTCCAGGATCGCACAAATCCTCTTCCAATCAAGTTTCTTGATGCTCCAGAGTTTCCTTGGGTAACAAACAATGCTCCTGCTACACCAAAATGTTGCTTGGCAAAATATTTTTTTTCACCTATTTTTTGATGACCCCGCGGTCATCGTTTTCCTGGCCTGAAACCCATTTTTCCAGGATCGCACAAATCCTCTCCCAATCAACTTTCCTGATGCTCCAGAGTTACCTTGGTTGACAAGCAATGCTCCTGCTACTCCAAAATGTTTCTAGGCAAAATATTTTTTTCCCTCCAAAATTTTTGATAACCCCGGGGTCATGGTTTTTCTGGCCTAAAACCCATTTTTCGAGGATCGCACAAATCCTCTCCCAATCAACTTTCTTGATGCTCCAGAGTTTCCTTGGGTGACAAGCAATGCTCCTGCTACACCAAATGTTTCTAGGCAAAATATTTTTTTCACCAATTTTTTGATGACCCCGGGGTCATCGTTTTTCTGGCCTGAAACCCATTTTTCCAGGATCGAACAAATCCTCTCCCAATCAACTTTCTTGATGCTCCTGAGTTTCCTTGGGTGACAAGCTATGCTCCTGCTACACCAAAATGTTTCTAGGCAAAATACTTTCTTTCACCAAAATTTTTGATGACCCCGGGGTCATGGTTTTTCTGGCCTGAAACCCATTTTTCCAGGATCGCACAAATCCTCTCCCAATCAAGTTTCTTGATGCTCCAGAGGTACCTTGGTTGACAAGCAATGCTCCTGCTACTCCAAAATATTTCTAGGCAAAATATTTTTTTCCCACCAAAATTTTTGATGACCCCAGGGTCATGGTTTTTCTGGCCTGAAATCCATTTTTCCAGGATCGAACAAATCCTCTTCCAATCAACTTTCTTGATGCTCCAGAGTTACCTTGGTTGACAAGCAATGCTCCTGCTACTCCAAAATGTTTCTAGGCAAAATATATTTTTTCCACCAAAATTTTTGATGACCCCGGGGTCATGGTTTTTCTGGCCTGATACCCATTTCCCCAGGATCGCACAAATCCTCTCCCAATCAACTTTCTTGATGCTCCAGAGTTTCCTTGGGTGACAAACAATGCTCCTGCTACACCAAAATGTTTCTAGGCAAAATATTTTCTTTCACCAATTTTTTGATGACCCCGGGGTCATCGTTTTTCTGGCCTGTACCCATTTTTCCAGGATCGCACAAATCCTCTCCCAATCAAGTTTCTTGATGCTCCAGAGTTACCTTGGTTGACAAGCAATGCTCCTGCTACTCCAAAATGTTTCTAGGGAAAATATATTTTTTCCACCAAAATTTTTGATGACCCCGGGGTCATGGTTTTTCTGGCCTGAAACCCATTTTTCCAGGAATGCACAAATCCTCTCCCAATCAACTTTCTTGATGCTCCAGAGTTTCCTTGGGTGACAAACAATGCTCCTGCTACACCAAAATGTTTCTAGGCAAAATATTTTTTTTCACCAATTTTTTGATGAACCCGGGGTCATCGTTTTTCTGGCCTGAAACCCATTTTTCCAGGATCGCACAAATCCTCTCCCAATCAACTTTCTTGATGCTCCAGAGTTTCCTTGGGTGACAAGCAATGCTCCTGCTACACCAAATTGTTTCTAGGCAAAATATTTATTTTCACCAATTTTTTGATGACCCCGGGGTCATGGTTTTTCTGGCCTGAAACCCATTTTTCCAGGATCGCACAAATCCTCTTCCAATCAAATTTCTTGATGCTCCAGAGTTTCCTTGGGTGACAAACAATGCTCCTGCTACACCAAAATGTTGCTAGGCAAAATATTTTTTTTCCACCAAAATTTTGATGACCCCGGGGTCATGGTTTTTTTTGGCATAAAACCCATTTTTCCAGGATCGCACAAATCCTCTCCCAATCAACTTTCTTGATGCTCCAGAGTTACCTTGGTTGACAAGCAATTCTCCTGCTACACCAAAATGTTTATAGGCAAAAAATTTTTTTTCACCAATTTTTTGATGACGCCGGGGTCATCGTTTTTCTGGCCTGAAACCTATTTTTCCAGGATCGAACAAATCCTCTTCCAATCATGTTTCTTGATGCTCCAGAGATACCTTGGTTGACAAGCAATGCTCCTGCTACTCCAAAATGTTTCTAGGGAAAATATATTTTTTCCACCAAAATTTTTGATGACCCCGGGGTCATGGTTTTTCTGGCCTGAAACCCATTTTTCCAGGATCGCACAAATCCTCTCCCAATCAAGTTTCTTGATGCTCCAGAGTTTCCTTGGGTAACAAACAATGCTCCTGCTACACCAAAATGTTGCTTGGCAAAATATTTTTTTTCAGCTATTTTTTGATGACCCCACGGTCATCGTTTTCCTGGCCTGAAACCCATTTTTCCAGGATCGCACAAATCCTCTTCCAATCAAGTTTCTTGATGCTCCAGAGTTACCTTGGTTGACAAGCAATGCTCCTGCTACTCCAAAATGTTTCTAGGCAAAATATTTTTTTCCCTCCAAAATTTTTGATAACCCCGGGGTCATGGTTTTTCTGGCCTAAAACCCATTTTTCGAGGATCGCACAAATCCTCTCCCAATCAACTTTCTTGATGCTCCAGAGTTTCCTTGGGTGACAAGCAATGCTCCTGCTACACCAAATGTTTCTAGGCAAAATATTTTTTTCACCAATTTTTTGATGACCCCGGGGTCATCGTTTTTCTGGCCTGAAACCCATTTTTCCAGGATCGAACAAATCCTCTCCCAATCAACTTTCTTGATGCTCCTGAGTTTCCTTGGGTGACAAGCTATGCTCCTGCTACACCAAAATGTTTCTAGGCAAAATACTTTCTTTCACCAAAATTTTTGATGACCCCGGGGTCATGGTTTTTCTGGCCTGAAACCCATTTTTCCAGGATCGCACAAATCCTCTCCCAATCAAGTTTCTTGATGCTCCAGAGGTACCTTGGTTGACAAGCAATGCTCCTGCTACTCCAAAATATTTCTAGGCAAAATATTTTTTTCCCACCAAAATTTTTGATGACCCCAGGGTCATGGTTTTTCTGGCCTGAAATCCATTTTTCCAGGATCGAACAAATCCTCTTCCAATCTACTTTCTTGATGCTCCAGAGTTACCTTGGTTGACAAGCAATGCTCCTGCTACTCCAAAATGTTTCTAGGCAAAATATATTTTTTCCACCAAAATTTTTGATGACCCCGGGGTCATGGTTTTTCTGGCCTGATACCCATTTCCCCAGGATCGCACAAATCCTCTTCCAATCAACTTTCTTGATGCTCCAGAGTTTCCTTGGGTGACAAACAATGCTCCTGCTACACCAAAATGTTTCTAGGCAAAATATTTTTTTCACCAATTTTTTGATGACCCCGGGGTCATCGTTTTTCTGGCCTGAAACCCATTTTTCCAGGATCGAACAAATCCTCTCCCAATCAACTTTCTTGATGCTCCTGAGTTTCCTTGGGTGACAAGCTATGCTCCTGCTACACCAAAATGTTTCTAGGCAAAATACTTTCTTTCACCAAAATTTTTGATGACCCCGGGGTCATGGTTTTTCTGGCCTGATACCCATTTTTCCAGGATCGCACAAATCCTCTTCCAATCAACTTTCTTGATGCTCCAGAGTTTCCTTGGGTGACAAACAATGCTCCTGCTACACCAAAATGTTGCTAGGCAAAATATTTTTTTTCAACCAAAATTTTGATGACCCCGGGGTCATGGTTTTTTTTGGCATAAAACCCATTTTTCCAGGATCGCACAAATCCTCCCCCAATCAACTTTCTTGATGCTCCAGAGTTACCTTGGTTGACAAGCAATGCTCCTGCTACTCCAAAATGTTGCTAGGCAAAATATTTTTTTTCCACCAAAATTTTTGATGACCCCGGGGTCATGGTTTTTCTGGCCTGAAACCCATTTTTCTAGGATCGCACAAATCCTCTTCCAATCAACTTTCTTGATGCTCCAGAGTTTCCTTGGGTGACAAACAATGCTCCTGCTACACCAAAATGTTTCTAGGCAAAATATTTTTTTAAACCAATTTTTTGATGACCCCGGGGTCATCGTTTTTCTGGCCTGAAACCCATTTGTCCAGGATCGCACAAATCCTCTCCCAATCAAGTTTCTTGATGCTCCAGAGTTTCTTTGGGTGACATGCAATTCTCCTGCTACACCAAAATGTTTCTAGGCAAAAAATTTTTTTTCACCAATTTTTTGATGAACCCGGGGTCATCGTTTTTCTGGCCTGAAACCCATTTTTCCAGGATCGCACAAATCCTCTCCCAATCAACTTTCTTGATGCTCCAGAGTTTCCTTGGGTGACAAGCAATGCTCCTGCTACACCAAATTGTTTCTAGGCAAAATATTTTTTTTCACCAATTTTTTGATGACCCCGGGGTCATGGTTTTTCTGGCCTGAAACCCATTTTTCCAGGATCGCACAAATCCTCTTCCAATCAACTTTCTTGATGCTCCAGAGTTTCCTTGGGTGACAAACAATGCTCCTGCTACACCAAAATGTTGCTAGGCAAAATATTTTTTTTCCACCAAAATTTTTGATGAACCCGGGGTCATGGTTTTTTTTGGCCTAAAACCCATTTTTCCAGGATCGCACAAATCCTCTCCCAATCAACTTTCTTGATGCTCCAGAGTTTCCTTGGGTGACAAGCAATGCTCCTGCTACACCAAAATGTTTCTAGGCAAAATATTTTTTTTCACCAATTTTTTGATGACCCCGGGGTCATGGTTTTTCTGGCCTGAAACCCATTTTTCCAGGATCGCACAAATCCTCTCCCAATCAACTTTCTTGATGCTCCAGAGTTTCCTTGGGTGACAAGCTATGCTCCTGCTACTCCAAAATGTTTCTAGGCAAAATATTTTTTTCCCACCAAAATTTTTGATGACCCCGGAGTCATCGTTTTTCTGGCCTGAATCCCATTTTTCCAGAATCGAACAAATCCTCTTCCAATCAAGTTTCTTGATGCTCCTGAGGTACCTTGCTTGACAAGCAATGCTCCTGCTACTCCAAAATGTTTCTAGGCAAAATATTTTTTTCCCACCAAAATTTTTGATGACACCAGGGTCATCGTTTTTCTGGCCTGAAATCCATTTTTCCAGGATCGAACAAATCCTCTCCCAATCAACTTTCTTGATGCTCCAGAGTTTCCTTGGGTGACAAGCTATGCTCCTGCTACACCAAAATGTTTCTAGGCAAAATATTTTCTTTCACCAATTTTTTGATGACCCCGGGGTCATTGTTTTTCTGGCCTGAAACCCATTTTTCCAGGATCGCACAAATCCTCTCCCAATCAAGTTTCTTGATGCTCCAGAGTTACCTTGGTTGACAAGCAATGCTCCTGCTACTCCAAAATGTTTCTAGGGAAAATAGATTTTTTCCACCAAAATTTTTGATGACCCCGGGGTCATGGTTTTTCTGGCCTGAAACCCATTTTTCCAGGAATGCACAAATCCTCTCCAATCAACTTTCTTGATGCTCCAGAGTTTCCTTGTTTGACAAACAATGCTCCTGCTACACCAAAATGTTGCTAGGCAAAATATTTTTTTCCCACCAAAATTTTTGATGACCCCGGGGTCATCGTTTTTCTGGCCTGAAACCTATTTTTCCAGGATCGCACAAATCCTCTCCCAATCAACTTTCTTGATGCTCCAGAGTTTCCTTGGGTGACAAGCTATGCTCCTGCTACACCAAAATGTTTCTAGGCAAAATATTTTTTTCCCACCAAAATTTTTGATGACCCCGGTGTCATCGTTTTTCTGGCCTGAAACCCATTTTTCCAGAATCGCACAAATCCTCTTCCAATCAAGTTTCTTGATGCTCCAGAGTTACCTTGGTTGACAAGCAATGCTCCTGCTACTCCAAAATGTTTCTAGGCAAAATATTTTTTCCCACCAAAATTTTTGATGACCCCAGGGTCATCGTTTTTCTGGCCTGAAATCCATTTTTCCAGGATCGAACAAATCCTCTTCCAATCATGTTTCTTGATGCTCCAGAGATACCTTGGTTGACAAGCAATGCTCCTGCTACTCCAAAATGTTTCTAGGGAAAATATGTTTTTTCCACCAAAATTTTTGATGACCCCGGGGTCATGGTTTTTCTGGCCTGAAACCCATTTTTCCAGGATCGCACAAATCCTCTTCCAATCAAATTTCTTGATGCTCCAGAGTTTCCTTGGGTGACAAACAATGCTCCTGCTACACCAAATGTTGCTAGGCAAAATATTTTTTTTCACCAATTGTTTGATGACCCCGGGGTCATGGTTTTTCTGGCCTGAAACCCATTTTTCCAGGATCGCACAAATCCTCTTCCAATCAAGTTTCTTGATGCTCCAGAGTTTCCTTGGGTAACAAATAATGCTCCTGCTACACCAAAATGTTGCTTGGCAAAATATTTTTTTTCACCTATTTTTTGATGACCCCCGCGGTCATCGTTTTCCTGGCCTGAAACCCATTTTTCCAGGATCGCACAAATCCTCTCCCAATCAACTTTCCTGATGCTCCAGAGTTACCTTGGTTGACAAGCAATGCTCCTGCTACTCCAAAATGTTTCTAGGCAAAATATTTTTTTCCCTCCAAAATTTTTGATAACCCCCGGGTCATGGTTTTTCTGGCCTAAAACCCATTTTTCGAGGATCGCACAAATCCTCTCCCAATCAACTTTCTTGATGCTCCAGAGTTTCCTTGGGTGACAAGCAATGCTCCTGCTACACCAAATGTTTCTAGGCAAAATATTTTTTCACCAATTTTTTGATGACCCCGGGGTCATCGTTTTTCTGGCCTGAAATCCATTTTTCCAGGATCGAACAAATCCTCTCCCAATCAACTTTCTTGATGCTCCAGAGTTTCCTTGGGTGACAAGCTATGCTCCTGCTACACCAAAATGTTTCTAGGCAAAATATTTTCTTTCACCAATTTTTTGATGACCCCGGGGGTCATTGTTTTTCTGGCCTGAAACCCATTTTTCCAGGATCGCACAAATCCTCTCCCAATCAAGTTTCTTGATGCTCCAGAGTTACCTTGGTTGACAAGCAATGCTCCTGCTACTCCAAAATGTTTCTAGGGAAAAATAGATTTTTTCCACCAAAATTTTTGATGACCCCGGGGTCATGGTTTTTCTGGCCTGAAACCCATTTTTCCAGGAATGCACAAATCCTCTCCCAATCAACTTTCTTGATGCTCCAGAGTTTCCTTGTTTGACAAACAATGCTCCTGCTACACCAAAATGTTGCTAGGCAAAATATTTTTTTCCCACCAAAATTTTTGATGACCCCGGGGTCATCGTTTTTTCTGGCCTGAAACCTATTTTTCCAGGATCGCACAAATCCTCTCCCAATCAACTTTCTTGATGCTCCAGAGTTTCCTTGGGTGACAAGCTATGCTCCTGCTACACCAAAATGTTTCTAGGCAAAATATTTTTTTTCCCACCAAAATTTTTGATGACCCCGGTGTCATCGTTTTTCTGGCCTGAAACCCATTTTTCCAGAATCGCACAAATCCTCTTCCAATCAAGTTTCTTGATGCTCCAGAGTTACCTTGGTTGACAAGCAATGCTCCTGCTACTCCAAAATGTTTCTAGGCAAAATATTTTTTTCCCCACCAAAATTTTTGATGACCCCAGGGTCATCGTTTTTCTGGCCTGAAATCCATTTTTCCAGGATCGAACAAATCCTCTTCCAATCATGTTTCTTGATGCTCCAGAGATACCTTGGTTGACAAGCAATGCTCCTGCTACTCCAAAATGTTTCTAGGGAAAATATGTTTTTTCCACCAAAATTTTTGATGACGCCGGGGTCATCGTTTTTCTGGCCTGAAACCTATTTTTCCAGGATCGAACAAATCCTCTTCCAATCATGTTTCTTGATGCTCCAGAGATACCTTGGTTGACAAGCAATGCTCCTGCTACTCCAAAATGTTTCTAGGGAAAATATATTTTTTCCACCAAAATTTTTGATGACCCCGGGGGTCATGGTTTTTCTGGCCTGAAACCCATTTTTCCAGGATCGCACAAATCCTCCTCCCAATCAAGTTTCTTGATGCTCCAGAGTTTCCTTGGGTAACAAACAATGCTCCTGCTACACCAAAATGTTGCTTGGCAAAATATTTTTTTTCAGCTATTTTTTGATGACCCCACGGTCATCGTTTTCCTGGCCTGAAACCCATTTTTCCAGGATCGCACAAATCCTCTTCCAATCAAGTTTCTTGATGCTCCAGAGTTACCTTGGTTGACAAGCAATGCTCCTGCTACTCCAAAATGTTTCTAGGCAAAATATTTTTTTCCCTCCAAAATTTTGATAACCCCGGGGTCATGGTTTTTCTGGCCTAAAACCCATTTTTCGAGGATCGCACAAATCCTCTCCCAATCAACTTTCTTGATGCTCCAGAGTTTCCTTGGGTGACAAGCAATGCTCCTGCTACACCAAATGTTTCTAGGCAAAATATTTTTTTCACCAATTTTTTGATGACCCCGGGGTCATCGTTTTTCTGGCCTGAAACCCATTTTTCCAGGATCGAACAAATCCTCTCCCAATCAACTTTCTTGATGCTCCTGAGTTTCCTTGGGTGACAAGCTATGCTCCTGCTACACCAAAATGTTTCTAGGCAAAATACTTTCTTTCACCAAAATTTTTGATGACCCCCGGGGTCATGGTTTTTTCTGGCCTGAAACCCATTTTTCCAGGATCGCACAAATCCTCTCCCAATCAAGTTTCTTGATGCTCCAGAGGTACCTTGGTTGACAAGCAATGCTCCTGCTACTCCAAAATATTTCTAGGCAAAAATATTTTTTTCCCACCAAAATTTTTGATGACCCCAGGGTCATGGTTTTTCTGGCCTGAAATCCATTTTTCCAGGATCGAACAAATCCTCTTCCAATCTACTTTCTTGATGCTCCAGAGTTACCTTGGTTGACAAGCAATGCTCCTGCTACTCCAAAATGTTTCTAGGCAAAATATATTTTTTCCACCAAAATTTTTGATGACCCCGGGGTCATGGTTTTTCTGGCCTGATACCCATTTCCCCAGGATCGCACAAATCCTCTTCCAATCAACTTTCTTGATGCTCCAGAGTTTCCTTGGGTGACAAACAATGCTCCTGCTACACCAAAATGTTTCTAGGCAAAATATTTTCTTTCACCAATTTTTTGATGACCCCGGGGTCATCGTTTTTCTGGCCTGTACCCATTTTTCCAGGATCGCACAAATCCTCTCCCAATCAAGTTTCTTGATGCTCCAGAGTTACCTTGGTTGACAAGCAATGCTCCTGCTACTCCAAAATGTTTCTAGGGAAAATATATTTTTTCCACCAAAATTTTTGATGACCCCGGGGTCATGGTTTTTCTGGCCTGAAACCCATTTTTCCAGGAATGCACAAATCCTCTCCCAATCAACTTTCTTGATGCTCCAGAGTTTCCTTGGTGACAAACAATGCTCCTGCTACACCAAAATGTTTCTAGGCAAAATATTTTTTTTCACCAATTTTTTGATGAACCCCGGGGTCATCGTTTTTCTGGCCTGAAACCCATTTTTCCAGGATCGCACAAATCCTCTTCCAATCAACTTTCTTGATGCTCCAGAGTTTCCTTGGGTGACAAACAATGCTCCTGCTACACCAAAATGTTGCTAGGCAAAATATTTTTTTTCCACCAAAATTTTGATGACCCCGGGGTCATGGTTTTTTTTGGCATAAAACCCATTTTTCCAGGATCGCACAAATCCTCCCCCAATCAACTTTCTGATGCTCCAGAGTTACCTTGGTTGACAAGCAATGCTCCTGCTACTCCAAAATGTTGCTAGGCAAAATATTTTTTTTCCACCAAAATTTTTGATGACCCCGGGGTCATGGTTTTTCTGGCCTGAAACCCATTTTTCTAGGATCGCACAAATCCTCTTCCAATCAACTTTCTTGATGCTCCAGAGTTTCCTTGGGTGACAAACAATGCTCCTGCTACACCAAAATGTTTCTAGGCAAAATATTTTTTTAAACCAATTTTTTGATGAACCCGGGGTCATCGTTTTTCTGGCCTGAAACCCATTTTTCCAGGATCGCACAAATCCTCTCCCAATCAACTTTCTTGATGCTCCAGAGTTTCCTTGGGTGACAAGCAATGCTCCTGCTACACCAAATTGTTTCTAGGCAAAATATTTTTTTTCACCAATTTTTTGATGACCCCGGGGTCATGGTTTTTCTGGCCTGAAACCCATTTTTCCAGGATCGCACAAATCCTCTTCCAATCAACTTTCTTGATGCTCCAGAGTTTCCTTGGGTGACAAACAATGCTCCTGCTACACCAAAATGTTGCTAGGCAAAATATTTTTTTTCCACCAAAATTTGATGACCCCGGGGTCATGGTTTTTTTTGGCATAAACCCATTTTTCCAGGATCGCACAAATCCTCCCCAATCAACTTTCTTGATGCTCCAGAGTTACCTTGGTTGACAAGCAATGCTCCTGCTACTCCAAAATGTTGCTAGGCAAAATATTTTTTTTCCACCAAAATTTTTGATGACCCCGGGGTCATGGTTTTTCTGGCCTGAAACCCATTTTTCTAGGATCGCACAAATCCTCTTCCAATCAACTTTCTTGATGCTCCAGAGTTTCCTTGGGTGACAAACAATGCTCCTGCTACACCAAAATGTTTCTAGGCAAAATATTTTTTTAAACCAATTTTTGATGACCCCGGGGTCATCATTTTTCTGGCCTGAAACCCATTTGTCCAGGATCGCACAAATCCTCTCCCAATCAAGTTTCTTGATGCTCCAGAGTTTCTTTGGGTGACAAGCAATTCTCCTGCTACACCAAAATGTTTCTAGGCAAAAAATTTTTTTTCACCAATTTTTTGATGAACCCGGGGTCATCGTTTTTCTGGCCTGAAACCCATTTTTCCAGGATCGCACAAATCCTCTCCCAATGAACTTTCTTGATGCTCCAGAGTTTCCTTGGGTGACAAGCAATGCTCCTGCTACACCAAATTGTTTCTAGGCAAAATATTTTTTTTCACCAATTTTTTGATGACCCCGGGGTCATGGTTTTTCTGGCCTGAAACCCATTTTTCCAGGATCGCACAAATCCTCTTCCAATCAACTTTCTTGATGCTCCAGAGTTTCCTTGGGTGACAAACAATGCTCCTGCTACACCAAAATGTTGCTAGGCAAAATATTTTTTTTCCACCAAAATTTTGATGACCCCGGGGTCATGGTTTTTTTTGGCATAAAACCCATTTTTCCAGGATCGCACAAATCCTCCCCCAATCAACTTTCTTGATGCTCCAGAGTTACCTTGGTTGACAAGCAATGCTCCTGCTACACCAAAATGTTGCTAGGCAAAATATTTTTTTCCACCAAAATCTTTGATGACATTTTTTTTGGCATAAAACCCATTTTTCCAGGATCGCACAAATCCTCTCCCAATCAACTTTCTTGATGCTCCAGAGTTACCTTGGTTGACAAGCAATGTTCCTGCTACTCCAAAATGTTGCTAGGCAAAATATTTTTTTTCCACCAAAATTTTGATGACCCCGGGGTCATGGTTTTTCTGGCCTGAAACCCATTTTTCTAGGATCGCACAAATCCTCTTCCAATCAACTTTCTTGATGCTCCAGAGTTTCCTTGGGTGACAAACAATGCTCCTGCTACACCAAAATGTTTCTAGGCAAAATATTTTTTTTTACCAATTTTTTGATGACCCCGGGGTCATCGTTTTTCTGGCCTGAAACCCATTTTTCCAGGATCGCACAAATCCTCACCCAATCAAGTTTCTTGATGCTCCAGAGTTTCTTTGAGTGACAAGCAATTCTTCTGCTACACCAAAATGTTTCTAGGCAAAAAATTTTTTTTCACCAATTTTTTGATGACGCCGGGGTCATCGTTTTTCTGGCCTGAAACCTATTTTTCCAGGATCGAACAAATCCTCTTCCAATCATGTTTCTTGATGCTCCAGAGATACCTTGGTTGACAAGCAATGCTCCTGCTACTCCAAAATGTTTCTAGGGAAAATATATTTTTTCCACCAAAATTTTTGATGACCCCGGGGTCATGGTTTTTCTGGCCTGAAACCCATTTTTCCAGGATCGCACAAATCCTCTTCCAATCAACTTTCTTGATGCTCCAGAGTTTCCTTGGGTGACAAACAATGCTCCTGCTACAAAAAAATGTTTCTAGGCAAAATATTTTTTTTTCACCAATTTTTTGATGACCCCGGGGTCATCGTTTTTCTGGCCTGAAACCCATTTTTCCAGGATCGCACAAATCCTCTCCCAATCAACTTTCTTGATGCTCCAGAGTTTCCTTGGGTGTCAAGCTATGCTCCTGCTACACCAAAATGTTTCTAGGCAAAATATTTTCTTTCACCAATTTTTTGATGACCCCGGGGTCATCGTTTTTCTGGCCTGTACCCATTTTTCCAGGATCGCACAAATCCTCTCCCAATCAAGTTTCTTGATGCTCCAGAGTTACCTTGGTTGACAAGCAATGCTCCTGCTACTCCAAAATGTTTCTAGGGAAAATATATTTTTTCCACCAAAATTTTTGATGACCCCGGGGTCATGGTTTTTCTGTCCTGAAACCCATTTTTCCAGGAATGCACAAATCCTCTCCCAATCAACTTTCTTGATGCTCCAGAGTTTCCTTGGGTGACAAACAATGCTCCTGCTACACCAAAATGTTTCTAGGCAAAATATTTTTTTTCACCAATTGTTTGATGACCCCGGGGTCATGGTTTTTCTGGCCTAAAACCCATTACTCCAGGATCGCACTAATCCTCTCCCAATCAAATTTCTTGATGCTCCAGAGTTTCCTTGGGTTACAAGCAATGCTCCTGCTACACCAAAATGTTTCTAGGCAAAATATTTATTTTCATCAATTTTTTGATGACCCCGGGGTCATCGTTTTTCTGGCCTGAAACCCATTTTTCCAGGATCGCACAAATCCTCTCCCAATCAACTTTCTTGTTGCTCCAGAGTTTCCTTGGGTGACAAGCTATGCTCCTGCTACACCAAAATGTTTCTAGGCAAAATATTTTCTTTCACCAATTTTTTGATGACCCCGGGGTCATCCTTTTTCTGGCCTGAAACCCATTTTTTCAGGATCGCACAAATCCTCCCCCAATCAAGTTTCTTGATGCTCCAGAGGTACCTTGGTTGACAAGCAATGCTCCTGCTACTCCAAAATGTTTCTAGGGAAAATATATTTTTTCCACCAAAATTTTTGATGACCCCGGGGTCATGGTTATTCTGGCCTGAAACCCTTTTTTCCAGGATTGCACAAATCCTTTCCCAATCAACTTTCTTGATGCTCCAGAGTTTCCTTGGTTTCCAAGCAATGCTCCTGCTACTCCAAAATGTTGCTAGGCAAAATATTTTTTTTCCACCAAAATCTTTGATGACCCCGGGGTCATGGTTTTTTTTGGCATAAAACCCATTTTTCCAGGATCGCACAAATCCTCTCCCAATCAACTTTCTTGATGCTCCAGAGTTTCCTTGGGTGACAAGCAATGCTCCTGCTACACCAAAATGTTTCTAGGCAAAATATTTTTTTTCACCAATTTTTTGATGACCCCGGGGTCATGGTTTTTCTGGCCTGAAACCCATTTTTCCAGGATCGCACAAATCCTCTTCCAATCAACTTTCTTGATGCTCCAGATTTTCCTTGGGTGACAAACAATGCTCCTGCTACACCAAAATGTTGCTAGGCAAAATATTTTTTTTCCACCAAAATCTTTGATGACCCCGGGGTCATGGTTTTTTTTTGGCATAAAACCCATTTTTCCAGGATCGCACAAATCCTCTCCCAATCACTTTCTTGATGCTCCAGAGTTACCTTGGTTGACAAGCAATGCTCCTGCTAATCCAAAATGTTGCTAGGCAAAATATTTTTTTTCCACCAAAATTTTTGATGACCCCGGGGTCATGGTTTTTCTGGCCTGAAACCCATTTTTCTAGGATCGCACAAATCCTCTTCCAATCAACTTTCTTAATGCTCCAGAGTTTCCTTGGGTGACAAACAATGCTCCTGCTACACCAAAATGTTGCTAGGCAAAATATTTTTTTTTCCACCAAAATCTTTGATGACCCCGGGGTCATGGTTTTTTTTGGCATAAAACCCATTTTTCCAGGATCGCACAAATCCTCTCCCAATCAACTTTCTTGATGCTCCAGAGTTACCTTGGTTGACAAGCAATGCTCCTGCTACACCAAAATGTTTCTAGGCAAAATATTTTTTTCACCAATTTTTTGATGACCCCGGGGTCATCGTTTTTCTGGCCTGAAACCCATTTTTCCAGGATCGCACAAATCCTCTCCCAATCAACTTTCTTGTTGCTCCAGAGTTTCCTTGGGTGACAAGCTATGCTCCTGCTACACCAAAATGTTTCTAGGCAAAATATTTTCTTTCACCAATTTTTTGATGACCCCGGGGTCATCCTTTTTCTGGCCTGAAACCCATTTTTCCAGGATCGCACAAATCCTCCCCCAATCAAGTTTCTTGATGCTCCAGAGGTACCTTGGTTGACAAGCAATGCTCCTGCTACTCCAAAATGTTTCTAGGGAAAATATATTTTTTCCACCAAAATTTTTGATGACCCCGGGGTCATGGTTATTCTGGCCTGAAACCCTTTTTTCCAGGATTGCACAAATCCTTTCCCAATCAACTTTCTTGATGCTCCAGAGTTTCCTTGGTTTCCAAGCAATGCTCCTGCTACTCCAAAATGTTGCTAGGCAAAATATTTTTTTTCCACCAAAATCTTTGATGACCCCGGGGTCATGGTTTTTTTTTGGCATAAAACCCATTTTTCCAGGATCGCACAAATCCTCTCCCAATCAACTTTCTTGATGCTCCAGAGTTTCCTTGGGTGACAAGCAATGCTCCTGCTACACCAAAATGTTTCTAGGCAAAATATTTTTTTTCACCAATTTTTTGATGACCCCGGGTCATGGTTTTTCTGGCCTGAAACCCATTTTTCCAGGATCGCACAAATCCTCTTCCAATCAACTTTCTTGATGCTCCAGAGTTTCCTTGGGTGACAAACAATGCTCCTGCTACACCAAAATGTTGCTAGGCAAAATATTTTTTTTCCACCAAAATCTTTGATGACCCCGGGGTCATGGTTTTTTTTGGCATAAAACCCATTTTTCCAGGATCGCACAAATCCTCTCCCAATCAACTTTCTTGATGCTCCAGAGTTACCTTGGTTGACAAGCAATGCTCCTGCTAATCCAAAATGTTGCTAGGCAAAATATTTTTTTTCCACCAAAATTTTTGATGACCCCGGGGTCATGGTTTTTCTGGCCTGAAACCCATTTTTCTAGGATCGCACAAATCCTCTTCCAATCAACTTTCTTAATGCTCCAGAGTTTCCTTGGGTGACAAACAATGCTCCTGCTACACCAAAATGTTGCTAGGCAAAATATTTTTTTTCCACCAAAATCTTTGATGACCCCGGGGTCATGGTTTTTTTTGGCATAAAACCCATTTTTCCAGGATCGCACAAATCCTCTCCCAATCAACTTTCTTGATGCTCCAGAGTTACCTTGGTTGACAAGCAATGCTCCTGCTACACCAAAATGTTTCTAGGCAAAATATTTTTTTTCACCAATTTTTTGATGACCCCGGGGTCATCGTTTTTCTGGCCTGAAACCCATTTTTCCAGGATCGCACAAATCCTCTCCCAATCAAGTTTCTTGATGCTCCAGAGTTTCCTTGGGTGACAAGCAATTCTCCTGCTACACCAAAATGTTTCTAGGCAAAAAATTTTTTTTCACCAATTTTTTGATGACCCCGGGGTCATGGTTTTCCTGGCCTGAAACCTATTTTTCCAGGATCGCACAAATCCTCTCCCAATCAACTTTCTTGATGCTCCAGAGATTCCTTGGGTGACAAGCTATGCTCCTGCTACACCAAAATGTTTCTAGGCAAAATACTTTCTTTCACCAAAATTTTTGATGACCCCAGGGTCATGGTTTTTCTGGCCTGAAACCCATTTTTCCAGGATCGCACAAATCCTCTCCCAATCAAGTTTCTTGATGCTCCAGAGTTACCTTGGTTGACAAGCAATGCTCCTGCTACTCCCAAAATGTTTGTAGGCAAAATATTTTTTTCCCACCAAAATTTTTGATAGCCCCGGAGTCATCGTTTTTCTGGCCTGAAACCCATTTTTCCAGAATCGCACAAATCCTCTTCCAATCAAGTTTCTTGATGCTCCAGAGGTACCTTGGTTGACAAGCAATGCTCCTTTTACTCCAAAATGTTTTAGGCAAAATATTTTTTTCCCACCAAAATTTTGATGACCCCAGGGTCATCGTTTTTCTGGCCTGAAATCCATTTTTCCAGGATCGAACAAATCCTCTTCCAATCAAGTTTCTTGATGCTCCAGTTACCTTGGTTGACAAGCAATGCTCCTGCTAATCCAAAATGTTTCTAGGGAAAATATATTTTTTCCACCAAAATTTTTGATGACCCCGGGGTCATCGTTTTTCTGGCCTGAAACCCATTTTTCCAGGATCGCACAAATCCTCTTCCAATCAACTTTCTTGATGCTCCAGAGTTTCCTTGGGTGACAAACAATGCTCCTGCTTCACCAAAATGTTTCTAGGCAAAATATTTTCTTTCACCAATTTTTTGATGACCCCGGGGTCATCCTTTTTCTGGCCTGAAACCCATTTTTCCAGGATCGCACAAATCCTCCCCCAATCAAGTTTCTTGATGCTCCAGAGTTTACTTGGTTGACAAGCAATGCTCCTGCTACTCCAAAATGTTTCTAGGGAAAATATATTTTTTCCACCAAAATTTTTGATGACCCCGGGGTCATGGTTATTCTGGCCTGAAACCCATTTTTCCAGGATTGCACAAATCCTTTCCCAATCAACTTTCTTGATGCTCCAGAGTTTCCTTGGTTGACAAGCAATGCTCCTGCTACTCCAAAATGTTGCTAGGCAAAATATTTTTTTTCCACCAAAATCTTTGATGACCCCGGGGTCATGGTTTTTTTTGGCATAAAACCCATTTTTCCAGGATCGCACAAATCCTCTCCCAATCAAGTTTCTTGATGCTCCAGAGTTTCCTTGGGTGACAAACAATGCTCCTGCTACACCAAAATGTTTCTAGGCAAAATATTTTTTTTCACCAATTTTTTGACGACCCCGGTGTCATCGTTTTTCTGGCCTGAAACCCATTTTTCCAGGATCGCACAAATCCTCTCCCAATCAAGTTTCTTGATGCTCCAGAGTTTCCTTGGGTGACAAGCAATTCTCCTGCTACACCAAAATGTTTCTAGGCAAAAAATTTTTTTTCACCAATTTTTTGATGACCCCGGGGTCATGGTTTTTCTGGCCTGAAACCTATTTTTCCAGGATCGCACAAATCCTCTCCCAATCAAGTTTCTTGATGCTCCAGAGTTTCCTTGGGTGACAAGCTATGCTCCTGCTACACCAAAATGTTTCTAGGCAAAATACTTTCTTTCACCAAAATTTTTGATGACCCCAGGGTCATGGTTTTTCTGGCCTGAAACCCATTTTTCCAGGATCGCACAAATCCTCTCCCAATCAAGTTTCTTGATGCTCCAGAGTTACCTTGGTTGACAAGCAATGCTCCTGCTACTCCAAAATGATTGTAGGCAAAATATTTTTTTCCCACCAAAATTTTTGATAACCCCGGAGTCATCGTTTTTCTGGCCTGAAACCCATTTTTCCAGAATCACACAAATCCTCTTCCAATCAAGTTTCTTGATGCTCCAGAGGTACCTTGGTTGACAAGCAATGCTCCTGCTACTCCAAAATGTTTCTAGGCAAAATATTTTTTTCCCACCAAAATTTTTGATGACCCCAGGGTCATCGTTTTTCTAGCCTGAATTCCATTTTTCCAGGATCGAACAAATCCTCTTCCAATCAAGATTCTTGATGCTCCAGAGTTACCTTGGTTGACAAGCAATGCTCCTGCTACTCCAAAATGTTTCTAGGGAAAATATATTTTTTCCAACAAAATTTTTGATGACCCCGGGGTCATGGTTTTTCTGGCCTGAAACCCATTTTTCCAGGATCGCACAAATCCTCTTCCAATCAACTTTCTTGATGCTCCAGAGTTTCCTTGGGTGACAAACAATGCTCCTGCTACAACAAAATGTTTCTAGGCAAAATATTTTTTTTCACCAATTTTTTGATGACCCCGGGGTCATCGTTTTTCTGGCCTGAAACCCATTTTTCCAGGATCGCACAAATCCTCTCCCAATCAACTTTCTTGATGCTCCAGAGTTTCCTTGGGTGACAAACAATGCTCCTGCTACACCAAAATGTTTCTAGGCAAAATATTTTTTTTCACCAATTTTTTGATGACCCCGGGTTCATCGTTTTTCTGGCCTGAAACCCATTTTTCCAGGATCGCACAAATCCTCTCCCAATCCAAGTTTCTTGATGCTCCAGAGTTTCCTTGGGTGACAAGCAATTCTCCTGCTACACCAAAATGTTTCTAGGTAAAAAATTTTTTTTCACCAATTTTTTGATGACCCCGGGGTCATGGTTTTTCTGGCCTGAAACCTATTTTTCCAGGATCGCACAAATCCTCTCCCAATCAACTTTCTTAATGCTCCAGAGTTTCCTTGGGTGACAAGCTATGCTCCTGCTACACCAAAATGTTTCTAGGCAAAATACTTTCTTTCACCAAAATTTTGATGACCCCAGGGTCATGGTTTTCTGGCCTGAAACCCATTTTTCCAGGATCGCACAAATCCTCTCCCAATCAAGTTTTTTGATGCTCCAGAGTTACCTTGGTTGACAAGCAATGCTCCTGCTACTCCAAAATGATTGTAGGCAAAATATTTTTTTCCCACCAAAATTTTTGATAACCCCGGAGTCATCGTTTTTCTGGCCTGAAACCCATTTTTCCAGAATCGCACAAATCCTCTTCCAATCAAGTTTCTTGATGCTCCAGAGGTACCTTGGTTGACAAGCAATGCTCCTGCTACTCCAAAATGTTTCTAGGCAAAATATTTTTTTCCCACCAAAATTTTGATGACCCCAGGGTCATCGTTTTTCTAGCCTGAATTCCATTTTTCCAGGATCGAACAAATCCTCTTCCAATCAAGATTCTTGATGCTCCAGAGTTACCTTGGTTGACAAGCAATGCTCCTGCTACTCCAAAATGTTTCTAGGGAAAATATATTTTTTCCAACAAAATTTTTGATGACCCCGGGTCATGGTTTTTCTGGCCTGAAACCCATTTTTCCAGGATCGCACAAATCCTCTTCCAATCAACTTTCTTGATGCTCCAGAGTTTCCTTGGGTGACAAACAATGCTCCTGCTACAACAAAATGTTTCTAGGCAAAATATTTTTTTTCACCAATTTTTTGATGACCCCGGGGTCATCGTTTTTCTGGCCTGAAACCCATTTTTCCAGGATCGCACAAATCCTCTCCCAATCACTTTCTTGATGCTCCAGAGTTTCCTTGGGTGACAAGCAATGCTCCTGCTACACCAAAAAGTTTCTAGGCAAAATATTTTCCTTCACCAATTTTTTGATGACTCCGGGTCATTGTTTTTCTGGCCTGAAACACATTTTTCCAGGATCGCACAAATCCTCTCCCAATCAAGTTTCTTGATGCTCCAGAGTTACCTTGGTTGACAAGCAATTCTCCTGCTACTCCAAAATGTTTCTAGGGAAAATATATTTTTTCCACCAAAATTTTTGATGACCCCGGGGTCATGGTTTTTCTGGCCTGAAACCCATTTTTCCAGGAATGCACAAATCCTCTCCCAATCAACTTTCTTGATGCTCCAGAGTTTCCTTGGGTGACAAACAATGCTCCTGCTACACCAAAATGTTGCTAGGCAAAATATTTTTTTTCCACCAAAATTTTTGATGACCCCGGGGTCATTGTTTTTTGCCCTAAAACCCATTTTTCCAGGATCGCACAAATCCTCTCCCAATCAACTTTCTTGATGCTCCAGAGTTTCCATGGGTGACAAGCAATGCTCCTGCTACACCTAAATGTTTCTAGGCAAAATATTTTTTTTCACCAATTTTTTGATGACCCCGGGGTCATCGTTTTTCTGGCCTGAAACCCATTTTTCCAGGATCGCACAAATCCTCTTCCAATCAAGATTCTTGATGCTCCAGAGTTACCTTGGTTGACAAGCAATGCTCCTGCTACTCAAAATGTTTCTAGGGAAAATATATTTTTTCCAACAAAATTTTTGATGACCCCGGGGTCATGGTTTTTCTGGCCTGAAACCCATTTTTCCAGGATCGCACAAATCCTCTTCCAATCAACTTTCTTGATGCTCCAGAGTTTCCTTGGGTGACAAGCAATGCTCCTGCTACTCCAAAATGTTTCTAGGGAAAATATATTTTTTCCAACAAAATTTTTGATGACCCCGGGGTCATGGTTTTTCTGGCCTGAAACCCATTTTTCCAGGATCGCACAAATCCTCTTCCAATCAACTTTCTTGATGCTCCAGAGTTTCCTTGGGTGACAAACAATGCTCCTGCTACAACAAAATGTTTCTAGGCAAAATATTTTTTTTCACCAATTTTTTGATGACCCCGGGGTCATCGTTTTTCTGGCCTGAAACCCATTTTTCCAGGATCGCACAAATCCTCTCCCAATCAACTTTCTTGATGCTCCAGAGTTTCCTTGGGTGACAAACAATGCTCCTGCTACACCAAAATGTTGCTAGGCAAAATATTTTTTTTCCACCAAAATTTTTGATGACCCCGGGGTCATGGTTTTTTGGCCTAAAACCCATTTTTCCAGGATCGCACAAATCCTCTCCCAATCAACTTTCTTGATGCTCAGAGTTTCCTTGGGTGACAAGCAATGCTCCTGCTACACCAAAAAGTTTCTAGGCAAAATATATTTTTTCACCAATTTTTTGATGACCCCGGGGTCATCGTTTTTCTGGCCTGAAACCCATTTTTCCAGGATCGCACAAATCCTCTCCCAATCAACTTTCTTGATGCTCCAGAGTTTCCTTGGGTGACAAGCTATGCTCCTGCTACTCCAAAATGTTTCTAGGCAAAATATTTTCTTTCACCAATTTTTTGATGACCCCGGGGTCATCGTTTTTCTGGCCTGTACCCATTTTTCCAGGATCGCACAAATCCTCTACCAATCAAGTTTCTTGATGCTCCAGAGTTACCTTGGTTGACAAGCAATGCTCCTGCTACACCAAAAAGTTTCTAGGCAAAATATTTTTTTCCCACCAAAATTTTTGATGACCCCAGGGTCTTCGTTTTTCTGGCCTGAAATCCATTTTTCCAGGATCGAACAAATCCTCTTCCAATCAAGTTTCTTGATGCTCCAGAGTTACCTTGGTTGACAAGCAGTGCTCCTGCTACTCCAAAATGTTTCTAGGGAAAATATATTTTTTCCACCAAAATTTTGATGACCCCGGGGTCATGGTTTTTCTGGCCTGAAACCTATTTTCCAGGATCGCACAAATCCTCTTCCAATCAACTTTCTTGATGCTCCAGAGTTTCCTTGGGTGACAAACAATGCTCCTGCTACACCAAAATGTTTCGAGGCAAAATATTTTTTTTCACCAATTTTTGATGACCCCGGGGTCATCGTTTTTCTGGCCTGAAACCCATTTTTCCAGGATCGCACAAATCCTCTTCCAATCAAGTTTCTTGATGCTCCAGAGGTACCTTGGTTGACAAGCAATGCTCCTGCTACTCCAAAATGTTTTCTAGGCAAAATATTTTTTTCCCACCAAAATTTTTGATGACCCAGGGTCATCGTTTTTCTGGCCTGAATTCCATTTTTCCAGGATCGAACAAATCCTCTTCCAATCAAGATTCTTGATGCTCCAGAGTTACCTTGGTTGACAAGCAATGCTCCTGCTACTCCAAAATGTTTCTAGGGAAAATATATTTTTTCCAACAAAATTTTTGATGACCCCGGGGTCATGGTTTTTCTGGCCTGAAACCCATTTTTCCAGGATCGCACAAATCCTCTTCCAATCAACTTTCTTGATGCTCCAGAGTTTCCTTGGGTGACAAACAATGCTCCTGCTACACCAAAAATGTTTCGAGGCAAAATATTTTTTTTCACCAATTTTTTGATGACCCCGGGGTCATCGTTTTTCTGGCCTGAAACCCATTTTTCCAAGATCGCACAAATCCTCTTCCAATCAAGTTTCTTGATGCTCCAGAGGTACCTTGGTTGACAAGCAATGCTCCTGCTACTCCAAAATGTTTCTAGGCAAAATATTTTTTTCCCACCAAAATTTTTGATGACCCCAGGGTCATCGTTTTTCTGGCCTGAATTCCATTTTTCCAGGATCGAACAAATCCTCTTCCAATCAAGATTCTTGATGCTCCAGAGTTACCTTGGTTGACAAGCAATGCTCCTGCTACTCCAAAATGTTTCTAGGGAAAATATATTTTTTCCAACAAAATTTTGATGACCACGGGGTCATGGTTTTTCTGGCCTGAAACCCATTTTTCCAGGATCGCACAAATCCTCTTCCAATCAACTTTCTTGATGCTCCAGAGTTTCCTTGGGTGACAAACAATGCTCCTGCTACACCAAAAAGTTTCTAGGCAAAATATTTTCCTTCACCAATTTTTTAATGACCCCGGGGTCATTGTTTTTCTGGCCTGAAACACATTTTTCCATGATCGCACAAATCCTCTCCCAATCAACTTTCTTGATGCTCCAGAGTTTCCTTGGGTGACAAACAATGCTCCTGCTACACCAAAATGTTGCTAGGCAAAATATTTTTTTTCCACCAAAATTTTGATGACCCCGGGGTCATGGTTTTTTGGCCTAAAACCCATTTTTCCAGGATCGCACTAATCCTCTCCCAATCAACTTTCTTGATGCTCCAGAGTTTCCTTGGTGACAAGCAATGCTCCTGCTACACCAAAATGTTTCTAGGCAAAATATTTTTTTTCACCAATTTTTTGATGACCCCGGGGTCATCGTTTTTCTGGCCTGTACCCATTTTTCCAGGATCGCACAAATCCTCTACCAATCAAGTTTCTTGATGCTCCAGAGTTACCTTGGTTGACAAGCAATGCTCCGGCTACACCAAAAAGTTTCTAGGCAAAATATTTTTTCCCACCAAAATTTTTGATGACCCCAGGGTCTTCGTTTTTCTGGCCTGAAATCCATTTTTCCAGGATCGAACAAATCCTCTTCCAATCAAGTTTCTTGATGCTCCAGAGTTACCTTGGTTGACAAGCAGTGCTCCTGCTACTCCAAAATTGTTTCTAGGGAAAATATATTTTTTCCACCAAAATTTTTGATGACCCCGGGGTCATGGTTTTTCTGGCCTGAAACCTATTTTTCCAGGATCGCACAAATCCTCTTCCAATCAACTTTCTTGATGCTCCAGAGTTTCCTTGGGTGACAAACAATGCTCCTGCTACACCAAAATGTTTCGAGGCAAAATATTTTTTTTCACCAATTTTTTGATGTCCCCGGGGTCATCGTTTTTCTGGCCTGAAACCATTTTTCCAGGATCGCACAAATCCTCTTCCAATCAAGTTTCTTGATGCTCCAGAGGTACCTTGGTTGACAAGCAATGCTCCTGCTACTCCAAAATGTTTCTAGGCAAAATATTTTTTTCCCACCAAAATTTTTGATGACCCCAGGGTCATCGTTTTTCTGGCCTGAATTCCATTTTTCCAGGATCGAACAAATCCTCTTCCAATCAAGATTCTTGATGCTCCAGAGTTACCTTGGTTGACAAGCAATGCTCCTGCTACTCCAAAATGTTTCTAGGGAAAATATATTTTTTCCAACAAAATTTTTGATGACCCCGGGGTCATGGTTTTTCTGGCCTGAAACCCATTTTTCCAGGATCGCACAAATCCTCTTCCAATCAACTTTCTTGATGCTCCAGAGTTTCCTTGGGTGACAAACAATGCTCCTGCTACACCAAAATGTTTCGAGGCAAAATATTTTTTTTCACCAATTTTTTGATGACCCCGGGGTCATCGTTTTTCTGGCCTGAAACCATTTTTCCAAGATCGCACAAATCCTCTTCCAATCAAGTTTCTTGATGCTCCAGAGGTACCTTGGTTGACAAGCAATGCTCCTGCTACTCCAAAATGTTTCTAGGCAAAATATTTTTTTCCCACCAAAATTTTTGATGACCCCCAGGGTCATCGTTTTTCTGGCCTGAATTCCATTTTTCCAGGATCGAACAAATCCTCTTCCAATCAAGATTCTTGATGCTCCAGAGTTACCTTGGTTGACAAGCAATGCTCCTGCTACTCCAAAATGTTTCTAGGGAAAATATATTTTTTCCAACAAAATTTTTGATGACCCCGGGGTCATGGTTTTTCTGGCCTGAAACCCATTTTTCCAGGATCGCACAAATCCTCTTCCAATCAACTTTCTTGATGCTCCAGAGTTTCCTTGGGTGACAAACAATGCTCCTGCTACACCAAAAGTTTCTAGGCAAAATATTCTTCCTTACTACAAAACAAACCATTTTTTAATGACCCCCGGGGTCATTGTTTTTCTGGCCTGAAACACATTTTTCCATGATCGCACAAATCCTCTCCCAATCAACTTTCTTGATGCTCCAGAGTTTCCTTGGGTGACAAACAATGCTCCTGCTACACCAAAATGTTGCTAGGCAAAATATTTTTTTTCCACCAAAATTTTTGATGACCCCGGGGTCATGGTTTTTGGCCTAAAACCCATTTTTCCAGGATCGCACAAATCCTCTCCCAATCAACTTTCTTGATGCTCCAGAGTTTCCTTGGGTGACAAGCAATGCTCCTGCTACACCCAAAATGTTTCTAGGCAAAATATTTTTTTTCACCAATTTTTTGATGACCCCCGGGGTCATCGTTTTTCTGGCCTGTACCCATTTTTCCAGGATCGCACAAATCCTCTACCAATCAAGTTTCTTGATGCTCCAGAGTTACCTTGGTTGACAAGCAATGCTCCTGCTACACCAAAAAGTTTCTAGGCAAAATATTTTTTTCCCACCAAAATTTTTGATGACCCCAGGGTCATCGTTTTTCTGGCCTGAAATCCATTTTTCCAGGATCGAACAAATCCTCTTCCAATCAAGTTTCTTGATGCTCCAGAGTTACCTTGGTTGACAAGCAATGCTCCTGCTACTCCAAAATGTTTCTAGGGAAA